>NC_037673.1:30841245-30894124 GCF_003255815.1 Theropithecus gelada | reverse complement strand
GCTCTGTAGCCCAGGCTGGAGTGCAGTGGCCGGATCTCAGCTCACTGCAAGCTCCGCCTCCCGGGTTCACGCCATTCTCCGGCCTCAGCCTCCCGAGTAGCTGGGACTACAGGCGCCCGCCACTTCGCCCGGCTATTTTTTGTATTTCTTAGTAGAGACGGGGTTTCACCGTGTTAGCCAGGATGGTCTCGATCTCCTGACCTCGTGATGCGCCCGTCTCGGCCTCCCAAAGTGCTGGGATTACAGGCTTGAGCCACCGCGCCCGGCCTCCATATCATTTTTTAAATTAGATTCATGAACAGAATAGGTAAGAAACTAGTATCACATTTATATTGAGAATTCCCCCCCACTTTCCTCATTATTCTGTTTTAAACTCATCATGTATTTTAGTTTAAAGTAATATTGTTTTTAGCATGAGCACTCTTTCTCAAGTAAAGTTTATATAATTCCTTTTTATAATACCAATAAATAGTGGAAAATTTGGTCATTTAGGGAGGCTTTATTAATGCAGTAATAATACACTAACTTGTTATAAGTTACTTATCGGAAAAAAAATATTCATGGTATGATTTTTTTCAATTGAGCTAAACTAGCAAAATATCCACTCATGTATCCACCTCTGTAACTCCTAATTGTTGCAGCATATATAACATTCTTTTAAAATTGGTTCATAATTTTTTCAATTGTTTTTCTTGACAGATTTAGAACATTATATATTGGGCACATTTAAAAGTGTTCCTATATTTACAAAATAGCAGGAATGGATGACTTTTCCGTTGTAGCGTTCTTCAGCCATTGTGTCATAGCTGCTTAATTTAGACAAAATAATGCCACGTCACACTGGTAATTTAGCAAAGATAAATCACATTTTTGTTAGGTTGTTTTGCCTCCCTGTAGTTAAAATTATACACTCTTATGGAGTTGGTGAACTATACTGATAAAATCTGCTTTGAACTGAATTTGAAGGAAAGAAAAAACTTAACTGAGATTAATGCAGGAAAGATTGGTGTTTACCTGTGTTTTCTGTTTTTGTTCTTATTGCTTGTATAAGCTATTTAACTTTCAGAAAGTTGGAAAAATTTTAGAGAAGTGTTCTGTCCCCAGACTGGGGCCTACAAACTGCAAATAACCTACTAAATTATTGAAAATATACCTGTGAATAGGAAAGGAAACTCATGTTTTCTAGAAAGGGGGCTTGGTCTCTGTTGGATGGATTTTTTATGAATTTTCTCTGTGTTATGCTGTAATACAGACACACAACTTGTCTTGGGTAAACTGATGGTGACAGCATTTTCATAAATAGTGCTTTTGTAAGTACTCTCTGATCACAGTATTTAGATTGTGTATTAACTCCAAACAGTTTTGTATTGGTTTGAACACTGTGTAACCATTTCACTTAGGGATGAAAGAATGAATAACACTGGAGAATACTTGGATCATTGATTAGAAATCATCAACCCCCTTGAAATGTTTAAAGGTTTGTTAGAAATTCAGGCTTTTCCTGGACTTATTTGAATAGTGTAATGAATTATCAAGCCCATTTCCCAGACTCCTGAAGGAATTTTATCAAAGCAATGGCAACACACGCTTGTGTACTTTCTTTAATTTTCAATGTATTGTTTTTTCTTTTGAACACACATTTCAAAGGGGAAAGTACGTGTTGCAGATGCCATGGATCTCATTACAGAAACACACAGATGCCATCAAAAATTTACCTGCAGGGCCCAGGATATAAATTTAGGAGTTGGAGTCCAGGAGTCTGTTGAGGTAAAACCCACTGTTCTGCAGCAAACACATGTTCTGAAAATAAGAGACACAACGGCAACTAATGGCGCATCCTTCCCATTTTTCCAGTGTAGGCCCAACTATGGAAAGTAGTTAAATTAATTCAGTCTTAGGTATTTTATTTAGCTTTGTTAGTGCCAGTTTTGATATACAACCATCAAACTAGATATGTATGAAAGGAATACAGTTACTTAAAAAAATGCAATTGGAATTCAATTAGTCATAAGCAAGAAAGTTATAAGAAGGTGAGTACTTTGGTGGAGTGAAAAATGTATATTGTGGATAATATATGTCAAGATTAAAATGGCATTACTAGATCATACTTATAAAATACCTGTCGTCAAATCTAGATGAGGAAGTTATTCATTTATTCCCTTAAAAGTAAGCTTTTGCTTCTTAGAGATGGGTGTGAGAATTTAGCTTTCTCTTAGCCCAAACATGTTATTACCTAACAAAGAAGAAAAGAAGAAAGAGATTAGGGGGAAAAGCTACTCAGTGGAGGCCAGAAGACTCTTCAAACTGAATTTTAAGTGCTGCTTCTGATGTAGGTTTCTTCTTTTTCATCAAAAAGGGCATTAAGGAAGTAACACGAGCATAATAACTGTTCACACAGCCCCTTTCACAAGATATTCTTAGTGCCTGGCATTTTTCAAGGCCTCGTGTCCAATAGTGGAATAGAACTGATGCAGATGGTGAAGAAACAAATTCTGTGGAAGTTGCTGCAACGAGCAATATGGTATAATCTCGGACACAATGTTTTCATTGTGTTTGATGCATTCATTCATTTGCAGATGCATTCATTTGCAAATTACCCACAGCTCATATCCCTTTTCAAACTAAGAATATGTCATTCCAGGAAGGTCAGCACATCCATGACCCACTCAATTCTTTAAAAGCTTGCCCTCTGGTTTTCCCCACCCCCATTTCATTTCCTTTGAGAGACTGGAAGAGCCTCAGTGAAGAGAGGCATGGGCTCATGTGGAATATGAAGGTAATTCCCCAACTAAACATGCCTGTACATTTTCATTACAAATATTTTATTGTACATCCATTTGAAGACAAATTGAAATTAGTGAAGTTAACCATAAATTAATGGAGTAATCTTGGGAGATAGAAAGACTTACTTTGGCTACATTTACTTTGCCATAATGATGTGTAAGAAGCACAGATAAAAACATACTTAAGTGGATAACTTTTATTTAGTAGGGGGATATATATATTCTTGTAATGGGGCAAGATTATCCATGATGCTTGGGAGAACAAAAGGAATAGAGAGCGAAGAGGTTATACTAGAGGAAAAATAAACCACAAAAGGAAATATTGGTGGAATAGAATACAGTTCTCCAATAATCCGGCATCAGTGCTTTGCTTTTTTTCAAAGCCTCACAAAGTTTCAGTTTACATTGGCCAAGATGAATATGTTGCCTGCTATGTGCCAAACCTAGGCCCTGAGATTCAGGGATGAATAAAACCTGCAGGGAGTTCTCAGTTGACAAAGGCATCTGAGCAGAGTGAAGGCTGGCTGTGCAAGAAATTCCTCCTTGATAATGAAATCCCTGAGCTGAAACCTGAAGAAATGGCTATCTGCTCTCCACTCTAGCATTCTAACCTATCACAAGCTCATCATTGAAAGCTCCTTTATACATTAATTTAAGTGTATAATTGACTTGCTTTTGACTTTCTCATGTTTTGAATGCTATTCAAGACCTGAGCTTTGCCATCATTTACACTAGTTGTGCAATGCTTCCTTTGCATATATATGTCATCAATAACATTTGCACATTTAGACTTGTTGTCTCAAGCTTTCTTCCCTTATAGAAGGGAACATTTGCAACCCAGCTGACTCTGAACACTGGAAACTACTGTTGTTTGTGCAAAATAAAAAAAAAAATCTGTGTTCCTCTTATTTTTGACAATAGAGAGTATACATATACTTCAAAATGTAATGTATAATTCTTGTATTCTTTTACGGACAGAACAGGGAAATATTATCAGGGAGGATGTTAGATAAGTAATTGTTGCAAAGGTCAATAATGGCTCAATTATTGTGACTTTCTGTAGGGAAGTGTCTAGTTACTTGCTTCTTGACTCTATCATCACTCCTGCATCATCAATGTTGAATTGAAAGGTTAAACGTATTGTTGCCAATGTTGCAGTCTCACAATACATTTCTTCTTCCTTTTTCTCTATGTAAATAATGACCCCAAATAGTTACCATCTACCATTTAGTTAGCATTAATATATATTTTCATTCTGTTCCTTTCTTATAGGCATATCATATTCCAGTCTTATAGATGAAAGAATTGAACCAAGTAAACAACCCTTGAAAAAGTCATGCGGCCTGTATCATGCAGTGAGGATCCTAGAGATTAGTTTTGTGGTTCCAATACCTGTGCTTGACCGACTGTTTACACTACCTGTGCAATACTACCTTCAAATGAATATATATATTATCAATAACATTTGCACATTATAGACTTGCTGCTATCTCAAGCTTGCCTCCTTATGAATGGGAAAATCTCTGCTGAATAAAGAGAGGAAGTAAATACTCCCTGTCTCTCTAATTAGAACAGATCATCTTTCTAAGTTGCTAATGTGATAGCTTCTCATATAAAGAAAACATAAAACATAAATATTTCCTTATTTTTTAAAATTTTAAAAAAATTTTGGAATAATTTTAGATTTACATCAAAGCTACAGATAGTACAGATAATGCATATACTTTTCACCTATACTGTTACTGTCTTAGTACGTTTGTCAAAACTAAGAAGGTAACGTTAATGGTATTGCTGTTAATTAAACTACTTGGATTTCACTAGTTTTTCTAATGTCCTTTTTCTGTTTCAGGATCCATTCCAAGAAACTATATTGCATTTAGTCTTCATGTCTCCTTAGCCTCCTTAAGGAGACTGTGCCAGGTATTTTGTAGACTGCTCCTCAGTTTAATTTGTAAGAGGTATTTCTCATGATTTGCCTGAAATTATGGGTTTTGGGGAGGGATTCCACAGATATGAAGTATGTTCTCATCACATATAGGGAGTGCAAGATAGCAACATGGCCTGCCGGTAGTGATATTAACATTGACCACTTGGTTAAAGTTGTGTTTGCCAGATTTCTTTATTCTGCGTAGTTGCCTTTTATGTGTCCAATCGTGTCTTCTAAAAAAATATGTTGAAGTCCTAGCGCCCAGTACCTGTAAATGTAACCTTTTTGGAAGTAGGGTGGTTGCAGATTTAATCAAGTTAAGATGAAGTCTCTAGGGTGGGCCCTAATCCAATATGACTGGTATCCACAGAAGCAGAGGAAATCACCATGTGAAGTGTCTGTGAAGACACAACAACACACAGGGAGAATGCCATGTGATGATAGAGGAAGAATCTGGAGCAATGCAGCTGTAGACCAAGGACTGACAGCTACCCAAGGAGCAGGGCAGAGGCAGGAAGGATTCTCTCCTACATGCTTCAGAGAAAGCAGGGCCTTGCTAACACTTTGATTTTGAACTTCTAGATTCCAGAACTGGGAGGTGACAAATTGTAACTGCTCAATGGGTTCACCTTGCCTGCTGCCTAGACAGAGCCAATTTATCAAGACAGTAGAATTGCAATAGAGAAAGAGTAATTCATGCAAAGCTGGCTGTGTGGGAGACTGGAGTTCTATTATTATTCAAATCAGTCTCAAGAATTTGGGGATTCAAGTTTTTAAGGATAATTTGGTGGGTGGGGGGCCAGTGAATCAGGAATTCTGATTGGTGTGGTCAGAGGTGAAAATCAGGGAGTTGGAGCTATCCTCTTGTGCTGAGTCAGTTCCTGGGTTGGGGTCACAAGACCAGATGAACCATTTTATCAATCTGGGTGGTACCAGTTGATCCATCTAGTGCAGGGTCTGCAATATATCTCAAACACTGATCTTAGGTTTTACAATAGTGATGTTGTCCTCAGGAGCAATTTGAGGAGGTTTAGAATCTTGCAGTTTCCAGCTGCATGGCTCCTGTCAGGCCTGTGAACCCAAGCCAAGCCATCACATCCCCTGTGACTTGCCCAGATGGCCTGAAGTAACTGAAGAACCACAAAAGAAGTGAAAATGCCCTGTCCCGCCTTAACCAATGACATTCCACCACAAAAGAAGTGAAAATGGCCAGGCCTTGCCTTAAGTGATGACATTACCTTGTGAAAGTTCTTTTCCTGGCTCATCCTGGCTCAAAAATCTCCCCCACTGAGCACCTTGCGACCCCCCACTCCTGTCCACCATAGAACAAATCCCCTTTGATTGTAATTTTCCTTTACCTACCCAAATCCTATAAAATAGCCCCACCCTTATCTCCCTTTGCTGACTCTCTTTTCGGACTCAGCCCACCTGCACCCAGGTGATTAAAAAGCTTTGTTGCTCACACAAAGCCTGTTTGGTGGTCTCTTCACACAGACAGGTATGAAAGCTCCCAACCCATAATTTCTAATCTCAGGGCTAATTTGTTAGTCCTGCAAAGGCAGGAAGGGGGTTTTTGTTTTGGGAAAGGGCTGTTATTGTCTTTGTTTCAAACTATAGACTATAAACTAAATTCCTCCCAAAGTTAGTTCAGGGTATGCCCAGGAATAACCAAGGACAACTTGGAGGTTAGAAGCAAGATGGAGTAGGTTAGGTCAGATGTCTTACACTATCTCAGTCATAATTTTGCAATCATGGTTTCAGATTTTCTGCTGTTTTAAACCACCCATTGTGTGATACTTTGTTATGACATCCCTAGGAAGCAAATACACTCTTCTTCACCTTTCCATTCTTCATGATTTGTAAGCAAGTTACTAAATCCAGGTCACTCTTAAAAATATTTAGTTTGCTCCTATGAATATATTTTGAAAACTTTGGACAGAGCTTGCTACTGTCTCTTTGTTTCAGTTCATTGTTGGCCAGTGCCATGTGGCCATGACACAAGCAGCACCACCACTGACAATGGTCTGCGCTGTAGCTTGTCAAGGACTTCTCTTCAAGGGCAGCAATAAAAAAATCTACTCAGTTCCTCAAATAACAATCTTCTATTTTAGTGCACATAATCATAATTGTTTTTTATAACCTTTTGCTTAGCACAGAGTCGAATGAGTAGATGAGACAAAAATACAGTTCTTAACTCGGGTCTTTTATACAAAATTTCCCCAAAACATTTCATTTAATGTTAATTTGATTTGGCATTGCAGTTTGGTTAAACCACTTGAATTTCTAGCTGTTTATAATGGTTTAAACTATAGTTCCAATTCTTCTATAGAAAAAAAGAATAAATACCAGATTAAATCCATTTATGTATTAAAAAACCATGAAGTAAGCTATGGTTTCAACCATGTTTCTCCAAAGTAACGTGGTTTCCACTATGTTTGAAGAAGCTTATATATTTTATTTTTCATTGAAATTTCTTTCTTGCTTGCTTTTTTCTTATTTAAAAGAGAGGTTATTTTCTGTGGAACTAATTATATATAACATATATATTTAGTGTATATATATATACACACACACGTATGCATTAAATCTGGCTATAAGAAAAAGATAGAAGAAATATGTGAGCATTCTTGTTTTGCTACCCTGTTTGCAATAATAATACTTACTTTCTAAAATTCTTGAGCATTTCATTAAATTTACTTTAAAATTTAATTATGTAAAATCAGTGCATTAGAGCTGTGTAATCATCATGGTTTAGAAGATGATTCCTTAAGAGTTGCATACCCAGGGGAGTTGGGGGTTTGCATGGCCAATTACCAAAATATGTTTAATGCAAGCCCATTCTTCTTTTTACATGTTGCAGCATTTATTGGAATAGTTCCAAAGCTTTATGAATATGTATAACCTCAATTGTCCATTTAGCTTAGCAACAAACAAGTGTTTCCTGTTACATTATACAATATTGTCCATCAATTACTTTAAAAAAAAGTATGCCGCTGAAGGTTTTGCATAAGCATGCAAATAGAAACTAAAATCCCATACTTTTATCATATATTAAAAATATTAGCTTCTGAAACACCAGAGATATACACAAACATACAGAGTATGTCTATGTTGAGCTTCTGACATAAAAATGTGTGTGATTAAAACAGTTTTTATTTTATACATGGTGTTCCATGACTTACATGGGTCTACAAATTTAATATTTTCATGAGTACATCTCTTTGACCATGACTCATCAACTTAATTCCAAAATCACATTAGTGAATTGTTTAGAGACAGTTTTAGAGAAAAGGGAAGTCTGGGATAGTGAGACAGAGAGACTATGATGATGATGCTCTAAGTCTAAGACAGAGAAAGAGAAATTTTGTTTTCTGTAAATCTTATTGTTCAGTATTACATTCTCAGGAGATTTACTAAAGCGAGCAAGTGTTGTATTCTCTGTGTTTGCTAAGAGATGGGATTCAGGATACACTATGTAAAATATGGCCCCTTGCCATGTAAGAAAATAGTAGATATAGGAAGGTGACTCTCTGACCTTTTCCCACCCTACTCCTCTGAAGCAGGTCCTAAGCCTCTGACTTAAGAGGTATTCTCCTTACAACCAGAGGAGAGGAATATCCTTATCTTTGAAAATACAGGGACATAGAGAAAAATGAGAACAAACAGACCTTGCTAAGCTCCCTCCAATTGATTACCATTAGATTACACCCCCTTCGTCCAATCATATTCTGCACAACTGTCCACTCTTCATCAAACTAAGCATACAAATACACGGGTTTTCCTTTTTCTTTGGGTCTTTATTTCTGAAACCTCCTATGTCACATAAAATTTATTAAATAAATTTGTATGCTGTTCTCTATTTTCATCTGTCTTTTATTAGAAGTACCTTAGCCTGAACCTGGTGATGGGTGAGAAAAAAAAATTTCCTCCCCTATATACGTATGTATCCATTTTGTTATGCAATAATTACTGGCAAGGACTGATTACTAAGTACAACTTTGATGATCAACTACGTTGGCCATACTTGGGGACTAATAGGAATCAGAGGAGAAGACTTGTAAGAATCAAATAGAGTCTAATGCAAACGATGCAGCATGGAGATGTAGAATAAACTGTCCTCCATGTTTCTTTTTCTATTTGGCGTCAATTAGTTTAGTTGTACAGGGAAAATTCTGAGTGCTTGCTCAGTAAGATGCTTGTCCTGTGTTCTCTAGCATATGGAGGTAGTTTGGTACTAAGGAGAAAATATTTCTTCAATTTGCTTCTTTTCTTTTCTTTTTTTTTCTTTTTGAAATGGAGTCTCGCATTGTCGCCTTGGCTGGAGTGCAGTGGCGCAATCCCAGCTCACTGCAACCTCTGCCTCCCGGGTTCAAGCAATTCTCCTTGCCTCAGCCTCCCAAGTAGCTGGGACTACAGGTGCTCACCACCATGCTTGGCTATTTTTTTTTTTTTAATTTTTAGTAGAGACGGGGTTTCACTGTGTTGGCCAGGCTGATCTCGAACTTCTGACCTTGTGATCTGCCCGCCTCGGGCTCTCAAAGTGCTGGGATTAGATGTTACTTTTTGATGTGAGAAGAGAAGTCATCTGGTAGAATGGAACCACCATCTGACCATCACTCCCCAAAACCACAAACATATTGAGAGTAAATCAATATTTATAAAATCACTTCCTAAAAAAAAGTGTTTCTTTCTATAGTAGTTTTATCTCTGCTTGGTTCAGTTGTTTAAGCTTTCTATCCTAAGGAATACGTTTTTTAAAACTACCAGGTATCCACCATATTGCTACTGAGTCATATCCTAAAAGTCTGGCTACAGTAATCTTGGGCAGATTATTTGGAAACATGACATATTTCTACATAACAAATAGGAGTCATGAAAAATGAAGAAAACAAAGCAAGAGATAATCTTCCTTAACTACCCCATATTAAATTCCAGGTATTTTCAAGTATTTGTAGTTTTCTAGGGACAAAATTGTGTTAACTGCCTGAAATGATAATTTCCAGAATATTGCTTTTGAACATGCAAGGTACTTGCTTACAGTAGAATGTAATTTATTAGTAAATACATGAATATTTTTGACTATGTTTTTTTGTTTTTTGTTTTTGTTTTGTTTTTTTTTTGTATTTTAAAGGGATATCAAGTTACTCGAGTTTTCCTTCAGGCCATTATGTTAAGAATTTGTCTGAGAGTCTTCTACCAACCAACAGAGCCCTAAGCCAGTGGAGCTATAGTTCTTAGAAACCATCAGATCCTTTTGATTCTCCTGAAATTTATCAATTCCCTCCTGTTCCAGTAACAAACTATCTCAAAACTCAGTGACTTAAAGCAACAACAGCAGAGATAGCTAATCTCTCCTTCATGGTGTCCTGGTCTAAGCTAGGAAGACTTGAAGGCTACAGGTTGGAATCATCAGAAGGCACCTTGACTCACATGTCTGGCAGTGTACTGCCTGGGTTGCAGCTGGGCTGTTGGCTAACATTTACATGTGGTCTTTCCATGTGATTCTCCATGTGAAGATAGTTCGGGTCTCCTTATAATATGGCAGCTGGGCTCCAAGAACTAGTATCCAGCCAGGTGGCTGGGTGTTGTGGCTCATGCCTATAATCCTAGCACTATGAGAGGACAAGGTGGGAGAATCATTGAGACCAGGCATTTGAGGCCAGACTGGGCAATATAGTGAGACCCTCATATCTACAAAAAAATAAAAAATTAGCTGGAGATGGTGGTGCACACCTGTAGTCGCAGCTATTTAGGAGACTAAGATGGGAGGATCACTTGAGCCTGGGAGGTTGAGGCTGCAGTGAGGTGTGATCATGCCACTGCACCCCAGCCTGGGTGATAGAGAGACAGCCTGTTTCAAAACAACCCCCAACAATCCCTTCCCATCAAATCCCCAAACATCATAGAAATATAAGTCAGATAGTGTTACTTCTCCTTTAATTATAGGGGAGGAATCTTTGACCCTGCCTCTTGATCAGTCTCCAAGTTACATAGGGAATTGGAATTGTGGGATGGGAATTCTGGCACCCACTTTTGGATAATATAATGTGCCACATTTTCCATCCCTTTTTCTACATACCTTTTGCTGGAATATTAAGGCCAATGGCTTCTTATTTGGTCTCCCTGCTGACACTTTAATTCTCTTCAAGTTTATTCCCCACATAGGTGGAAGGGTGACCTATATAAAATGCCTGATCGGCGTGGGGTGCAAGATCTTCATGCTGTTTACCAAACTTTCCAGCCTATTTATATGGCACTTTCCAACAAAAACCAGCTTCTCACAGTCCTCTCTTGCCCCTGCCCTCAGCATGTGCACACATGCTCTGCTGCTTCTGACCTCCATGCCTTTTCCAGTTGGTGTCACCTCTCTTTTCCACCATCTTCATCTAGAAAACCAGAATGCATTCACTAGAGGAAGATGAAGGGTCAAACCATTACCTCCTCCATCCAGTTTACATCATGATTTCAACTGATCTTCGAAGCTGTCATTCTCTTTCCACCCACTGTGCTTCATTTTCCTCAACTATTTAATGGAAATATAGTTGTCAAGTCGCATACTGTTGCAAAAATTAAATGAAGAATTTAAGACATGTAAAGTGTTTATGACAATGCCAGTATGTGGGAACCACTTAAAAGATGTTAGGTGTTACTGAAATTAATAGTAGCCACCTGCAGTTGGTATTTCTGGCAAACTGGAATAATTCCGAAAAATGTCTTGCCTCAATATCTTTGCTCATGCTCTTCTCTCTGCATGAAATTCTTTATCCATTTTCTATCTATAGCCATTCTGCTCTTTCCCAAAGTCTATTTTAAATTCCACAAATTCTTTAAAGAAAGCACTTTTTTCCTCCAAATATTAAATTTTTATAACTTTGTTTGTACGACCTCTTGGCGTGTGCATATTCTATTTCCTACATAAGTTTGATTGTGTCTCGCTTGTGGAATCCTTGAGGATAAGGATATATTACATATTTTTATCACTTTAATTCCTAACATTCTGCTTTTCTCGGAGTAAACCAATATTCACTGCCTTAAATTAGACTTAAGACAACAATTACTTTATCAGAGATTTTGATAATATTGAATCAAGACAAATGTACATTAAATCTGAAATACTCAGTTTTATTATATTACATCTTATGTATTTCTATAAGATATACTAAGGGCTTTATAGTGTAAGACAAAAAGATGTAAATTGTCTTTATTTTCTACTGAAAAATTTTTAATGTTCTAGTTACTCTTATTTTTAAATCTTTTTCTCTTTAATTATCCATATTTACTCTTTTTCTTAATAAATGCGGAGGAGTATACAGCATCCCGAAGTATTCCAAATAAAGATTTTTAATACATATTTGAACTTGCTAATATATAAACCTATTTTTGAATCCAATATTTATTTTATGAATACTTAATAGGTGCCAGACATAGGATAAGTATTTGGGATATAGTAGGGTGATATGGTTTGGATCTGTGTCCCTAACCAGATCACATTCGAATTGTAATCCCCAGTATTGTGGGGTGGGACCTGCTGGAAGGTGACTGGATCATGGAGGCAGAGTTCTCGTGAATGGTTTAGCAGCATCCCCTCGATGCTATTCTTGTGATAATGCGTGAGTGAGTTCTCATGAGATCTGGTTAAGTGTGTAGTGCCTCTCCCCCTCTTGCTCCTGCTCTACCAGGTAAGATGCCTGGCTTCCCATTCACCTTCTGCCATGACTGCAAGTTTCCAGAGGCCTCCTCAGGAGCCCAACACATGCCTTCATACATCCTGTACAGCCTGCAAAACCATGAGCCAATGAAACCTCTTTTCTTTATAAAGTACCCAGTCTCAGGTATTTTTTTTTATAGCAATGCAAGAACAAACTAATACACAGGACTACAAAGACTAACAAGACATGGTTTTTATCTTAAGGAGTTTAGCACCTACTAGGTAGAGAGGGAGAAACTCAGTGGGACATCCAGATAAACAGGTGTGGGAGTTCAAACAGGATGATGTTATTTTTAGTCAAGAGGAGCAATTAAAAATGTATTGGAAGAAGTGGTATTTGGGCTGAGTATTGCATGATATGTTTGGTTGGATTTGCTAAGCCTCTGTTATTTCAGAGAAGAGGAGAATGCACAAGGGTTGTCCAGTGAGTGTAACAACGTGAATATATTATTACCTATTTGGTGGGAAACCTGGGGCACGTGGGTATGGGAGTAAACTGTGGTTAGAATGTACAGTGGGTAGAAGGAGAGGAATAAGAGAAATGAGTGGACAGGTAGTTTGGGACCAGATGCTGAAGAGTCCTGAGATACCCTGCTTTGTTCTGTAGGCTATGTGAAGTCATTGAAAGATCTAGATGTGACCAAAGCTGACAAAAGGGAAAAGCATGGGGAAGAACCACTGAGGCAGACTGATTACAAAAAGGTCTGACTTCAAATACTTTCTCTGGAAATGTTAAAAGAAAATCTAATTTGGACATGGATGTATTTGCTTACGCACTGGAAGTCCTATTTCATAGTTGGAGTTTCCTTTTTAGGTGAAGATTTTCAGTCAATTCCAGTCCAGGCAGGAATCATTCCAGTGAATGACAGCTCCACAAACCAATGACAATGCCAGAGAGATTGCTGCACAGGGTTCTATGTCATTCTAATTTCAATTAACATCTTTCTTAATTAGAAATACAGAGGTACAGAGGTGATGCTTTTAATTCGTTGCCCCTTATCTTTATTTAGCTTTCTATTCATTCGTTACATAAGATAGCATATGTGGAAATTTGGTAAGCCGAATTCATGGAGAATTAGACTATAAGAATAAAATAAATTAAGATAAATTATTCCTGCTAATTTTGGGTACTTCAAAGGTTATTCCAGCTTTCATATTTGCCTTGAAGAAACTGCCTTGTCATTGTGCTTTGGAGGCTATTTCTGTGGCTGCTATATGCCAGACCATTATGGACAGTGCTCTGATTAAGCCAATATTAGACATACAAATTAGGTCTGTAATTCAATTTCCAAGACAAAAGTCTACTGTATAGCTACTCAACTCAAAAACAGAGTGAAACAACAAAACAAGGGCCGCTTCATCGTACCAACTGCACTTTAAGACACTATGTCATTGGATATATATGTTAATCTACCTTTGGGGGCGCTTTCAATATATAAGCTGAGAATATTATTTCAGTCAAAGGGAAGACTCAGATTCATCTTTACCATCCCACCTTTCTGATATTTTCAGAAATTTGGATCACCTGACTTTAGGCAGCTGATGTAGGCAAATCATTGCTTCCTGAACTTAAAGCTAACTGTCCTCAAATAAGAAGGAACATATCTTGTATAAAAATGATAAGAGAAAAGCAACTCAAAAGGGCTTTTAAACCACAATGAAATCATTGCTGTGTAATAACATATTCAGTAGAAAACAGAGAAAATTCCTATCAGAAGTATTCACCGGTATTAAGCACAGATATGTGGAGGTAGGAGTCACTAATCTTTATATCATCTCCCTTTAATTAAAGAGGAGAAATGCTTTTATTTAATTTCAACAGAATCTGTGAAATGCTTTCATCATTTCACACACAGTGTGATAAGAGAATAATATGGCTAATGGAAAGTGGATTTTCTCCTTTTTGGGTCAGTAATAATAGCTTCCATTTGTTGAATATTTACCTTATAAATGCATCACATAAATTATCTAATTTATTCCCCAGTAAGTTATGTTGTTGATGCTACTATATTCATTTTATAGATGGGGAATATGTGGCCAAATATGTTCAAAGAAGTTCCCAAAGTTGTAAGCAATTATATGAGAGTCAGTGCTTGAATCCAAATCAGTGTGAATTCAAAAACACAGTGTATTTTCCACAACGTTTTAATGACTTTCCAACATTTTAGTATATTCTGTGGGGATCGTATTTTAAACTGTCCCTTAAATCCATATTGGCAATGGGTTTCAGCTGCATCTTCAGGGGTGTCTTATTAATTGGGACCTCTGAATACGAAAGCTGTGAAGTTCACAGTCATAACATCACCTTGATGCAAACTGGTTTAGGAAAGGTTCAATTTGCTCAATTTGTAACTTTCAAATTGCTTTTTCAGATCTTTAATTTGATGAATGTAACTGTGAGTTAGAAATGAAATAAAACTATAAATGGAAATGAGTCTAAGTGCTTTTTAGTCTGGGTAACTTAGCTGTTATGGTCCTTTCCTTATACTACTCTTTATTCGGTTCACAAATTAGTGTAATTGTGAGGGTAACAGCCCTCCATATTTAGAACAATCTTTATGTAGCGTAGTTCAACCATTTGACACTCAAATGAAGCTTAGTATCATGGCTTAAATAAATAATTTACTTTGGACTGAGGTCTCAAAGTTTTCAAGTAGAATGATCTGCTTTTTACTCTTACTCCTTTATCTGAACGCATTCAACAGGTCTAGTAAATTTTTAGCTTCTGGTCATGCCTCCTTAGCTCACCACACACCTAGAATATCAACTAGTGCCAAGGGCTACTTCTTGGGTTTGTCCTGTCAATTTCTAATTTAGGAAAATAGGATGCGGCAACTTCCTTGTACTATTTATACACATTCAATACTTCTACACCTTTAAACCCTCAGGGACATTCAAGAAAACTTCTTACTTTTCTGTCACTTTCTGCTCAAATTCAAGGCCATCAGAATTACAATTAATTTGCATTTTAGATCCTTGTGTAAGACGATGTCACTTCATGGAAATGTTACTGGATGATAAAGTAAAGCAAGAAACATCCACTGCTCTGTATGTATTTAATTAGGAATTCCAGTTAATTACTCATTATGCCTCTTTGCATTTCTGGAAATTTAAAGAGAAAATGGTTTCTTTTTCCCTTGTGTTAAAAAAAAATCCTTTCAGAGGAAGAAAACTTTTTTTTTTTTTTTTTTACTTCTTTTGATCAGATCCTTAAGTGACTTTTGTAAATAGTACTTTTCTATTTCAATATTTTCCTTTACCTTTCTGTCTTTAAACAATAGCTCTAGTTTGAAAAAAATTTGTAGTTAGATACACTGACAGTCCAGCATGGAAGAATGAACTGTATGTTTTCTTTTTGTAACAAATACTTTTATCTTAAATAAAAATATTAACTTATTTACTCATTTAATCCTCCTAATAAACATATGAGGCAGAATACTATTATTATCCCATTTTACAGCTGTGACTACGTAATGTCATTAGATGGGCAATGGCAAAATATTCTCTATAAGATTTAGAAAAAGAGCAGAAAAAATAAAATGGTAATTGTCAGCTTCTTTAAAGAGCTGCTACTTCTCTCTGTGGCAGTTTTCCCAGGCTTAATCTCAATGGTGAGTCAAATTCATATTATGAACAGATCCTTTAAGAATTTTGGTAGATAAAGGCCGGGCGCGGTGGCTCAAGCCTGTAATCCCAGCACTTTGGGAGGCCGAGTCGGGCGGATCACGAGGTCAGGAGATCGAGACCATCCTGGCTAACCCGGTGAAACCCCGTCTCTACTAAAAAATACAAAGAAACTAGCCGGGCGAGGTGGCGGGCGCCTGTAGTCCCAGCTACTCGGGAGGCTGAGGCAGGAGAATGGCGTAAACCCGGGAGGCAGAGCTTGCAGTGAGCTGAGATCCGGCCACTGCACTCCAGCCTGGGCGACAGAGCGAGACTCCGTCTCAAAAAAAAAAAAAAAAAAAAAAAAAAGAATTTTGGTAGATAAGTTAATTCTAAGGATGCATTTACTATATTAAATTCTGCACCACTGTGAGTCACATTATAGTGAAGCTCCAAAGTGGCTCCTTTTTTATAGAAAGACTAACAAATTAAAGGAGATTTCACTTGCTTTTGAGCCACTTTCCAATTTAATTGTTCACATGTCTGTAATAGGTGGTAGCATAACCTGTTGGAAAGGATAGCCAAAAGTAATTGAATTCTATTTGTTCTTTAATGGACTATCTGTGTGATTTTAGGTAAATCCCCTTTTGTTTTCTGATTTTTGTTTTGGTTTTGGTAAAACAAGACTAATGCCACTTTCATTTTCCTACTTATCTCCTAGGAGTAGTCTGGGATAGAAACTCAAACTGGTTACTGCCCACAAGGATGAGAGACACAGCTTTGCAAGCCTTACCTTTTCTTCTCTTTTAAGCTTATGTTAGACTGCTTGTAATTTTATCCACTGTTCTTGCCCAAATGGCGTTTTGTGAGTTTGATGGACAAGGGCCTCTTGTGCAGTTTGTCAAACATTCTATTACAAAGCTTTTGATAAAAGCAGTATTTTCATACTTTTCTGACAATAGGAGGCTGTCCCTTGAGATTGTATCTGCTTTCATGTAATAGACAGGGAGGTTAATTTCTTCATTTTTTACACAAATATTTATTAAGTGTCTACCCAAAATGAATGGATAGGAGATAATATGGATGAATTTTAAAACCCTGGGTTTTAGTTCCTCCTTTACCACTTATAGGACGCTGTTCTCAGATACGTCATATAAATTAGCTGAGATTTGGTTTGCATATCAACTAAATGAAGCTACTAATATCTCTTCTGCCTTTGAAGACCATAAATGCCGTTTGTCTTATTGATTTTTATAGATAAATGACAGTGATATTTAGAAATGAAAACAGTTAAAAGGGTGATGGCAACCTATTCTTGTTTTACATGAATAATAATGCCTTCAGTCCTTTCAACTTAAATGATGTTGTAGTAAGGAAACTATGTACCTTCTTGTAGGAAATTCAGACTGTTAATGGAAACTTATTTGTACCACAACAGACCTAACCATATATTTTCTCGGGGCTTCCAAAAATTTTAGTTAAGCTGGAGATTCCTTTGCAGACTTTCTTCAAAGTCTCCTCCAATCATCACATAGAGAATGCTCTTATTCTTTACTGTGATCCAAGGTCCAGATAGCACCAGGCTTCTTCTCAACCTCTCTTTTCCATCTATATACATTTAAATTGGATTTAATAATCTTTCCTCTAACAATAGCTTCTTCTTTTGAATTTTCTGTTTCATGCACACTATAGGATGGAAACCTAGTCACCATAAAATTCTTCCCATTACCTCATTCTCTCACCCTCTGTTTTCCCCATCATAATCTATAACTCATAAAAATTATTGATCTTCTCTCTCATGGTATTTATATATCCACTTTTGAATATGTACTTTTTTAAAAGAAAACCTGAATAAGCATGAAGAACAATGTGTCAGTGGGTGAAATGCTACAGAGCAGGAGAGCTAAGACCACTGAAATAACCATTGATACTATAGGCTACAGTTAATGCTAATTGTAAAAAAAAAAATACCTAAACATTTTCTGCTTATAAGGCATTGAAAATACCAGAACAGTATGCCACTTAATCATCTGCTGGTTAAGATGGAAATAAAAGCAAATCAAGAAAAGATAAGATCAAGCAATATGTAACATGGCATTCTATTTAATGACAAACTTAATGACTACAAGAAAACATGCTTTTGGTTGTTTTGTGTGCATATGTTGTATTGTATGTGTATTTGTGTGCAGGATACTCTTGTAAGATACGCTATTACTTTCTTAGATATAAAAAATAACTAACACTTATTAAACATTCTTCTAAATAGTTTCCCAGGTAGTCTCTTACTTAAACTTCATAACAGTTTCATGAGAAAAGTACTATTATTATGCCCATTTTATTGATGATCATAACGAAGGCAGAGAATAGTCATTTGCCCAAAGTTACAGACATCTGGAAAATTGTAGAGCTGGGATTTAAACCCAGAATGTCCAAATTCAGAACCTAAATTCTTAAGTGAAACACATGTGCTATTCTGCCTCATGAGAATTTCATCCTCGTTTATAAGCCAGTCATACTATGAACCCAGTCAGGTAGAATCATCAACAACAGGGCCTAGACTATAACTGTATTCTCAAAGAAGTAATATATACCTGACTAATGTATTTAGCTTGTTTATTGATACTTTCAAAATTAAATTCAAGCTATGTGAGAATGGGTTGGTTAGAAGCCACTGGGTGGGAGACGGACGGCTGGAAGAAGAAAGGGCAACTCAGGGCCGAAGGATCTGGGGAGGTGAAGAGGGTTAGAATGGGCTACATTGCAGAGGGTGCTGAGGTTGATCCCTCAGCAAGCCCAAAGAGATCGTGTTTGACTCTTGGGGAGAAATTTAGACTGATCTCCCTGGCTCTAAAAAAATCTGTGAGATATTATGGCTGTTGTACTGAGATAAGTGTTTATACAGGGTTTATAAGTGTTTATAAGTGTTTATACAGGTTTTCAACTGGAGGCAATTCTTTCTCACCCTTCAGATGACATTTGGCAATATCTGGGGACACTTTTGACTGTCAAGACTGGGTGAAGAGGTTCTCTAGCATCTAATGTGTTAAGGCCAGGCATGCTGCTAAATATCTGAAAAGGCCAGGACAGTCATCCCTCTTCATTTCCAACAAAAAATTACCTGTGCCCAAATGTCATTAGTGCCACTGCTGAGAAATCTTGATATAGTGGAATAGGGCCCCACCTTTTATCATGCAGACGTCAGCAAGTATTGTTGGACACTGTGTAAATTCTTCACTATTAATGGAAGCACCACGAGTCATACGGTCCTAGCAACAATGGTCATGCTAAAGTTTACTGATGCATCTCCATCTTTACATGGGAGAGTCAGCGAGAAATCTGGGAATTATTAATTCAGAAACATTTGTGGGGCATTTTCTGGTGACTTTCAGAAATAGTAAGAAAATAAGTTGGAAGGAAAGCCAGAGATTCTTCCTTCCTCCCTCCCTTCACCTTGTTTGAGTTCTTTCTTCCCACCTCTTTCGTCATATGGCTACAAACATGAACAAAATAAAATATCAAAATGGAACAAAAATGTTTGTTTTTAATGAAGGTCCTGATATTACATAGTATTTACTCATCTGTTTAGAACATTACAATAATAAAACCAAGGGCATAAATGATATATATATGAGATATATAAATGATATATAAATTATATACATATATAATTTATATGCATATATATATATGGTCTGAACAGATTTGCTCAAGCGAAGACAGCCACACTTTTGTTCCGCATTCCCAAAACCAATATGCATGAGCTTTTAGAAGTGTGTGCAATTTAGTCACAAGGGGAACCAAATGAAAGAGTGTGGGTATTTCTGTTCAAACCTATCATCTTTAATAGAAAAATAAAAAAACGCCTAAAACTGATGTCCTGACTAATGACTTAGATTATAGTTAGACCCAGAAAGAGAAGACTTTTCATTAGGAAACAAACAATTCACAACAGGAAATGCGGGTATTGACAACTGTTTCTCCAGTTTTGGAATGAGACTGGGAGACTGGGTTGAGGGAGGCACTATATTCAATAGGTGTATCTTTCAGAAAGTTTTTCCTATCAGTATAAAGTGACCTCATATATGTATTTCTTTTTAGAAAGAAAATCTATAAATTGTGTTCATAAATAAGTTTCTAGTAATTATCTTCCTAGAAGATTCTGCTAAAACCAAAAAGAACTGTCAAAGCTCCTGAAGAAGCTATAAGAGAAAGAATAAAGGCAAATATTTCAGCAAGGCAAATCCAAAGCAAACACTGAAACAAATGAGGCTACAGACAATGGTATGAATGTTAATGAACATAAAGCTCGATAGTAGAAATCTGCTAAATGCATAGTTGAGGGAATTGAGAGGACATTTCCCTAACAGTTTGTTCATGTTGCTTAAAATTTTTTTAAAAAAGGTACCGCAGGATGGCCCAATTCAGTCCCAACATCATATTATGCAGATGCATTACAATTCCCTGCTGAAGTTCTGTGGAAAAGTTGAGTCCAATTTAGCACAGTTGTTTCACACAATATCATCAAGATCAGTGAATGAATACCCAAAGCATGTGTGAAAGGTTGAGAAGCGATTGCAGTTTTGCAACCAGAAACTGTTCTTTGGAGGTTCACAAATGTATGAGAAGGGGAAAAGAAGCCACATACAACGACAAGAAAAACTCACACAGAGTTGGTTAACTTTGGACATTTTACCGTGAACGTGAACCTGTATTTTATTATTTTTATTCAGAATAATGAAAACAGCATTATCATATTAACTAAGGGAATGGCCCACCTCAGAAGTCCTTTTCAGGCATTCCAAGAAGGAAGATGTGCTGGTACTCTTGATAGAGTTGATATCGTAAACCCTGGAGGAAGGTTTTTGTCAGACATTTGGGCTCACATTAGGCATGCACTTATATCTTAATTCTTCCAACTGTGGAAGTTCATGGGAAAAGACCTGTCTCAGCCATCTGCTCACTATTAACCTTTTCACAGGGAGGAAGAATAGACGGCATTTGTTTATTTACCTATTCTCTTATTCCTTCAGCAAAGATTTGTGGAATGCCTATCCGAACAAAATGCGTTTTCTGTTATTTGAGATTTACAGTCAGATTGAGAAGACAAACATGAAACTAATGAACAGTCATACGATTTGATAAGAACTAAAAGATCTTATGAGTCTAAAGAGAATGAAGTGCTTCTCTGCCTAGGAGAAGGAGGAGAATTTAGGGAAGCTTTTACACACAAAAAATACCAGACTGTAAGAAGATGTACAAAAGATTAGCAATATTTCCCTGGACAGAAGCTAAGTGAGCCGGGCATGGTGGCTCATGTCTGTATTCCCAGCACTTTGGGATGCTGAGGTGGGCGGATCACAAGGTCAGGAGTTCAAGACCAACCCGGCCAAGATGGTGAAACCCAGTCTCTACTTAAAATACAAAAAAATTAGCCGGGTGTGGTGGCATGCGCCTGTAATCCCAGCTACTCAGGAGGCTGAGGCAGAGAATTGCTTGAACCTGGGAGGCGGTGGTTGCAGTAAGCCAAGATGGCACCACTACACTCCAGCCTGGGTGATAGAGACTCCGTCTCAATTAAAAAAAAAAAAAAAAGTTAAGTGCATATCACTGAATGCTTTGCTACTATTTTTATAAGACCACTGCATCCATTCACAAGCCAGATAACTTGCTAATTTAAAAAAGGCTTTAAGAAACCATGTGTATTCTTGCCAGTTACCCCTCTTCCATCTCCACCACTTAACCTTATTATTTCCAGGACACGACATCCTCATCACTTTGATCCTGACTTTGGTTTTGCACTTGATGTTGCCTCGGTGGACTTTGTCATGGCTTGCCGTTCTCAGTTTTCCTGTGATTCCCTAAACACATAATGCCTCTCCATAATTATTTGGCTGGCATTAGGGCCAGACCACCTTGAGAGGAGAGAAATTCAGCAGGCAGGAGAAAAAGTGTATGCAAAGGCACTGAGGAAAGATCCATTGTTGGTGTTTCCAGGTATGCAATTCCTTTTGTCTAGAGTATAGAACATGAGTGGATCAGATGAAACTGGAAACGCAAAAGTCATCCTTCTCTACCTTCTACAGATTTAATTTTTTTCTGTAGATGGTAGGAATCCACTGACAGTCTTCACGTAAGGGACAAAGTGGATTAGGTTTGTAGGTTAGGAAGATGACAAATAGGGCAAATTGTATAGAAGAGGGATTACTGCTAGAAAACAGTGAAAGTGGCAATAGAGAGAAGTGAATGGATTTTAGGAATTATTTAAAAAGCAGTATCTCAGCCGGGCACAGTGGCTCATGCCTGTAATCCCAACACTCTGGAAGCCGAGGTGGGTGGATCATGAGGTCAGGAGATCGAGACCATCCTGGCAAACATGGTGAAACTCTGTCTCTACTAAAAATACAAAAGTTAACTGAGCATGGTGGTGCGTGCCTGTAATCCCAGCTACTCCAGAGGGTGAGGCAGGAGAATTGCTTGAACCCGGGAGTCAGAGGTTTCAGTGAGCCGAGATTGCGCCAATGCACTCCAGCCTGGCAACAGAGTGAGAGCGAGACTCCATCTCAAAAAAAAAGGCAGTATCTCAGGACTTGACTTCTTTTCTGTCCCATTCACTGACCCTATTTTTATACCCAGATAGGGAACAGTAGAAGGTTGATTTCCAGGATTTTTGCTTAAGATAAAGAATGCTATACCTTGATTTTGCACTGACATTCTCTCAGATTTACTACTTTATTTACTAAGTTTGTTTACTTGTCCAGATTTCCCAACAGACTTTGAGTAACTTGATTTCAAAAACTTTCTTCTTCTTTTAAAAAATCTTGTCCAATTTTGTATAGTCTATTCTTAAAAGAGTGCTTCACATACAGAATATTTTAAATAAGTGTTCACTGAATAGATGAAGAGGGCACAGCTTCTAGCTCTGCAGTGAACAGAAGGGTTGCAGAATCTACTTGAGAGATTTGGGAGTTCCTGGAATATTGGTTCCTTGTAGATGGGATTACCTAGAGGGAAGTGTATATAAAGGAACTAGAAAAACAATCACCAACAATTACTGATGCTGTGCCATGCACCATGCCAAATACTTTACATGGACCATCTCATTAATCATCTGACAGCCTATGGTTAGATTGTAATTGCTAGTACTAATGACATTTTATAGATACAGAAACAAAGAGTTCCATAGGGGGAGTCTTGAGAAGCAACAGATTTTCTGAGTTGGGTAGAGGAAGGATGAGAGAATGTGACAGAAATGGAATGAGCCGAGTTAGGAAGAGAATCTCTGGAAATAAAAAGAGGACCAAGGACAGATACCCAACAGCCTTTGTGGAGGTGGGCATGGAGGGGGTCTGGCAGGAGACTTACAAAAAGTAGTCAGAAATATAGGGGAACTTAGAGGAAATGGAAAAGAGAGTTTTGAAAAGAAAGGGATAACTTGGTAGGCAATGCCTCGGGCTGTGAGAGGTCAAGTTATTTAAGGATGAAAGGAGCCTTGAATTTGGATTTTAGAAGCTTGTTCTGTGCACTGTGAGCTGGGTGGTATTGGTGGAAGACAGAGCAGAGGATGAGGAGTGAGGACAATAGATGGGGAGGGAGTGGAGGGAATGAGTGTCCGCTTTAAGGGAGGAGACACTTGAAGGAAGTCAGTTGAGGAGGGAAGGAGTTGCAGAGGTCAGTAACCCGAGGAGAAAGAAATCAAAGAAGTTTCATTTTTTATTTTCTTAACATAGAAAAGGGATTTATCATTTTGTTTATAGATAAAGACTGAGGGGAAAGAGCCATTGAAGATGGTGCAGATATAGAAGAAAGGGCATAATTGAGAGAATAATATCTTGGAGGATGTTGGAGGAGATGGGTCAAGAGTACCAGGAGGGGCAAAAGAAAAGACACTGCATCCCCCGACCCTTGTCTGTAGGGTTGGTTCAGGGACAGGTTTGAAACACCGTGTAGTATAAGTCAAATAAAATGTCAAAGAGAGATCTAGAGAGGATTGGGGAAGTTAGGCATAGGAAAGCTTTTCATGCTATTCCTAATGCAGAACTGGGGCAGGCTATAAAGTTTTATATATTTTTTTCATAAAGAAAAATAAATGTAGTACATCTGCACGATATGACTTTGTACTGAAATGAGCCTCACTATGGTGCCTTCTTGAAAATTAACAGATAGAGGCATAAAATGTTACAGAAAGTAGTTTCATTTAATTTACTGTATTTCATTTGTTTAACATGGTATTTGCAATTGATGTTCCTCTTTGTGTGATAACCGTCATCTACACATTACCATGCATTCTTCCTCAGAAATTCACCCTCCTTGAAAAGGATTTGCAGATTATATTAGACTTTTCCTTATTTTTTTAAATGTTTTTTAGGCTTTTCTTTATTTTAAAAAAATGTATGTTTCCGAACATAAGAAATACAAAGCTATACATTTCTTAGCTACACTTACCCGATTGTATATTAATGACTACTGGGTAAAATTCAAGAGAAAGTGAAAGATTTTAGATTTTCGTATGGTATAATGGGTTCATTTCAGATTTCTTTTTTTTTTTTCCGTAGGAGAGGAGGCGTTTCTTACAATAAGACCTCTTAATAGAATGTTTCAATAACATTTGGGAAGAAATTCAATTCCCAAACAAATAATTGCAATACAGAGTATGAACAAAAATCAACAGTTTTTTACCTAAAATATGTCGATTTTCTAGTATCTCATTCAATGCTAAAAGTATTTTTACATATGACTTGCAGGTAGGGATTGCCTACAAATACGCCAATTGAAATTTAGTTATGCATTACTACTCAATCTTTCCTGGTTGCAATACAAAACCGAGCAATCTTTAAATAAAAGAAAAAAGTAGCTTCTCTATCATCTGGAGCCACAAGTGTGTATTTTGATAAAGAACTGAAAATTTCCCTCTGGCAATCATTTATTTTGGGAAAAGAAGCGCTATTTAAATACAACTCTGATTTTCCTGAGTTTTGAGCTAACCATGTCGCTAGGGACTTTATTTGGTAAAATGTACAGTGTCATGTGTTCTGTTTTCTACCTGGATGTTTCTAGGACACCGTGTACATTGGGATTAGGTTCTCCTCAAAAGGATCTCAAGATCTGAAAACCAGATCAGGTCGTAAGGAGGGCAACTACATGTGTGTTTGGTCAATATTATCTCCCAGACGCCAATATTTCTCTGACCAAAGTATCTTATTTTGCGAGATGCAATGTTTGCATTATTTACCTAAGGAAGGTAACATATTAAGTCATGAGAAGGTAACATATTAAGTCACTATTTCCTTTTAGAAATCGATTTATCAGAAATGAATTCTCACTGGCTGGGTGGGAAACAAAGAAGATGGCTAAGAGTACTGTTGCTCGTCAGGGGTTAGAAAAGGTTTCCTATAAAGCCCACAGAATCCCCAGGAAGTGGAGCTAGGGAATTATCAGAAAGAACTCTGCTTGTTCCTTCATTTTGCATGTGCCCCTTGTCTTGAGAAACACTTTTGACACTGCGCTTTTTCATGTGGAAGTGCTACGAGTGAACTTTTCAAGAGGCACATCAAAGGATTTTCATGCTGTAACAGTCTGTTTTCAGCTAAGTTCATTCGAACAGACTTTCTTGACCTGCTCACATGAGTAACATGTCTAAATTGCTTAAAGATCTGATAATTTCTCTTCCCTCAGATTTACGGAAAGTTAATAAAAGCTAAATTCTTGTCTTGCATTGTGGAAGAGCACAAGTTGGTCTTATGAATGAATGTGATTCTCAAATAGACCAAACCCAGTATGGATTTTTAGAAAGTATTTAGTTGCTCCCTTAAATCTCTTAGCTAAAGAAATTGGATTGGTAATTATGACATTTCTACTATAAGATTTGTTGGATATAAGAGTCTCAAAATAATGTTAGAAAAGCCTTTTTAAAACAACATTCTACAAACCAGTCTTCTAAATCTTTAGGAATATCCAAAGGTCTTTGTTTAAATTTCTTTAAAGAAAAATAAATGGTTATATATAATAAATATAGAGCTTATTTGTAAATAAATCATTGAGGTGCTTCCTATGTTAGGCAATTAGGTACTAAATTTCAGATACTTAGAGTTTTTGGCTATTAGTCACTTTTCTTCTAGTTACTATCAAAACTAATATTAGATTCCAACAATTAGCTTTAAATTACCCTGTTCCATGCAAAGTTTATTTAGCTAGCCAACAGTCCTGTGATGAACATACCAGTATCACTTTCTTCTTGTAGATGAGGATTCTGCAGGTCAGAGATGGTGAGTGATTGGCTCAAGACCTCATAGCCAGAATGTGGCAAAATTAAGGTTCAGTTCCATAATCTCTGACTCCAAATACTGTGCTCTTTCCACTGAAAGCAAACAGAGCTGCCTCTCCATGATCTGAGCTTTACTGCAGCTAGTATGTGTCATGGAGAACAGAAAAACACAACAAGATTATTTTTCATAGCAGAAACAGGGAATAGTTTTAGTTTCCCCAAGAATAGAAAATTTCCGGGCATGGTGGCTCACTCCTGTAATCCCAGCACTTTGGGAGGCCGAGGTGGGTGGATCACGAAGTCAGGAGTTCGAGACCAGCCTGACCAACATGGAGAAAACCCATCTGTACTAAAAATACAAAAATTAGCTGGGTTTGGTGGTGTGCACCTGTAATCCCAGCTACTCTGGAGGCTGAGGCAGGAGAATTGCTTGAACGCGGGAGGTGGAGGTTGCAGTGAGCCAAGATGGTGCCACTGCACTCCAGCCTGGGTGACAGAGCGAGACTCCATCTCAAAAAAAAAAAAAAAGAAAAAAAAAGAAAATTTCCAGTCCCATTAGTACGTAGGGAGTTCCAGGACTTTCCAAATTACAGTTCTTTCCATGCATGTTGCTGTCAATAAAGTAAGTCAGTGTGTTAACATAAACCACATTCCCTCAGACGGAAGCACACCCTAAGTCCTTCTAAATCTTTGTATCAAATGCATTCTGCTGTGCAAATATATAAAATCTCATCTCATCTTGAGATACTTCACTCTGAGGCACATATTGGAAATGTATGCAGACATCACAGAGTTATTGTCTAGCGAGAAAAATATTTTCTTGTGGATATTGGACTGTCATATTAAGGGTCAAGGATGTAGCATTTTTGGGGTAGAAATTCATCTTCCTCTTTTTTTCCGACAATCAATAAAGTTGCAGAAGAAAACATTGCATGATAAAAGGTAACATAAGAAAAACTATATTTATTACTCCTTTTCACTAATTTCTTTAGCTAACTGTGATCCTTAGTAAAATTCTGGTGAAAACCATGAAGGTAGGTTGAAGAGTGTAGGATTTGAGTGAACATGGGCTACTCTGTCAAAATTGAGGCATCCACATTTCCATGATGAAATGGTACAGTGTTTAGGGACACAGAATCTGGATTCAGACTGCCAAGGTATGAACACTGGCTATGCCACTTATTACTGTTTGTCCTAGGGCAAGGCCCTTAGCATTCTGTGTCTCAGTTTACTCACCTTTTAAATGGTATATTTCTAGTACCTATCACATTGTGTTACTATAAGGTTTAAAGAAGTTCATATCTGTAGAGTATTTCAAACATTCTCTGGCATATAGCCGTGTTTGCAAATAAAAATAAATTAATTACATTGTTCTCAAATAGTAACTGTTCCTACTTAGTGAAAATTATAGTCATAGAAATTTTGAGTAAGGAGGAACAGTGTTGGAATTTGAAGTGGGGCATTATGCAGTCAAGGAAATCAAAATATTTTACCCCAAAATATATTTTCTTTGACATATATATTTATTTACATTTTTATTTATTTATTTTTTATTTAGAGACAGAGTCTCACTCTGTTGCCCAGGCTGAAGTGCAGTGGTGTGATCATGACTCACTGCAGCCTTAACCTCCTGGGCTCAAGCAGTTCTCCCGCCTCAGCCTCCTGAGTAGCTGGGACTACAAGTGTGTACCACCATGCCCGGCCTTCATTGTCATATTTTTGAACTGGCTGCCACAGGGCCAGTCAGATTGAAGTGGGAGAAATTTCCGTCTGTAGAAAATCCTCATTAATGTATCCAGGCTTTTCCTTTCTAGGCATTTCCTGGACCTGGGAGAGATTAACTGAATCTGATACCTTTAAATGTCTGAAGAAACATTTACCATCTATTCTCTCTGAGGACTGCTTACTTAAAAGCTGATACCCAAGCTATACATATATTTAAAAGGCCCTTTTGCTTTTTCTCTTTCAATGCTGTTTTTGGAAAATTTTTTCAGTGGATTAAAATCTTTTTCCCCCCGAAACCCCCAAAACCTTTGTGCTTGGTACTTCATTTGCTTCCTTTCTTAAAAATCGTTCTCCCATTTACTTTTACTCCATCTACCTTTTCTTTCTCCTTGTCCCATTAGAGGGCTTCTGATGACTCAGGCCCCTTAAAGATCTCAGAAAAAAGGTGTCATTCACCCCTTAAGGAATGCAGAAAAAAGGTGCCACTCACCCCTTTTGAGTGATCTTCTGTCTTCCTTGTGGAGGTTCAAGATTCATAGGCAGACTCTTCTCAGGTCTAAAGCTCTGCTCTCTATTTTGTTACCAGATTTATTTGGCTTTTGGGGGTATGACAAATTACTTTGCTTTGTGAGAAAACTTGGTTTCTCTGTGTAATGGCTAAGAGATACAGTTTTAGAGGTCACTGATGGCATTGCTTATAATAAATAGTTATTACTATGGGAGGCCACTGTTTCTTTGCATATTTTGGATAAGCATGGTACTGGGCACCTAATGGGTATGGAAACACTCCCTACTGAGAGATAAGACTCCCTTGGGGGATGAGCTTATCACAGAGTGGGCTGATTGATATTGGGCTACCCACCAGCCCCGGAGGAATGTCCTTGTAGTGAGGTGCACTGTGAAAGTGTTTCGTGACTCAGTCCTCATGGCATTCCTCTCTGGTGACATGGGATTCAGTATGGTTCTGCCCTGAGTTCAGTGGTCCAGTTAAAAGATTAAAAACTAAATTAAAAACAACCTATCTAAATAAAATTGGTCTCCTCATAAAATCCCATGGTACAGTCCTATAATTTTGTGTTACCTTGACATTCATTTTTAATCTTCCTTTAACACAGTCAACCTTCTTGAAAAAGCTTAAATTCTGTGTCTTTTTGTGCTTTGAGATATAAATTTGCTACCCATTTTCTCTAAAATTCAGTAAAATCTTCTTCCAGATAACCTTTAAACTTTTCTATTTACAAAAGCATAGTTTAAATCTAACTATCCTTTTAAATTGGTGAGTTTTCCTTGTCATATGGCTAAAATTTTAAAATCAAAATTGTAAAGTCTGTGCATACATGTGTATGTTGTATGTTGTGTCTACATATAAGCATATGTCTATGCATATGCTTATATATTATCTATATGTGGTACCAAATTAACTTAAAAATAAATGAGTACTCATATATTAAATAAGTGCAAATACTTTTCAAGTTCACATGACTTTAATATCTTTATCGGTAGATAAAGATAATTTTAAAACTATTGGTTAAATAAAACAGAATTGTCTTCAGAATTTAATGTAGACATTTTTGTCTGGGTCTATTGATCAGATACTACCTGCTAGATGTTACGAAGCTTTTAACATGTGGGAAAAGCATACTCTTGTGAGCAAAATTTGAAGCATATTTCTTTCTCTCTACCTGATTTCTCCAGAATTTGGAAACTACTTGTGGGTATTCATAATTTATGACAATGTAGTTATTTACATCAGTTCAATAAGAATCTGCTTTCTTTTATAATAGGACACAATTGGAGACACTGGTTATTTTACCAAGGCTTTGATTGAAATGGCATATTTTGAGATATAACCAGATTGCTTTGAGGAATTGAGGTTGACTTTACAGAGGTGATAAAAGCCCCTTGGAAAGACTGGCCTGGTACTTTTTCTTTGCAGTTCCTTTACAAAGTTCCTGACCTGTGGTGACTTTCGGACAGGGTCAGGAACCTCGTTATTTTAGGACCCTGAGAAAAGAGGAATTACAGGTATTTACAGACAGTTTGATGGCAAAAACTTTGCTTGAATAGGGTGGAGAAGGTTTTAAAAAGTCTATACTGAGATTCCTCATGAAAAAGTACTAACAAAGCCAATTTAAAAGAGCCTATATCGCCAATAATTACTCTTGGGGCAGTTAATGCAAATAATCAGTCCAAGTGTAATAAGACTAAAATTAATTTTGCAGAAAATTTGTTTCTACTATGATTTGCCTTTGGTAAAAATGGAGGACTAGAGAGAGAAAAATTATGTTTCCTAAGAAACTACAGTACACTTGTTATTGGATTCTAGACTTGCCCATTATTTTTGAGTTTCAAAATTATTAGTCTACAATTTGGATGAGATCCTGAATTCTTTCCTGCCTATGAGTCTTCAAACCAACATTTTCAAAAATTTTCTTCCAATTTTCTTACTTGGAATCCCTAGAAATTAAAATTGTGCTTTTCTTAAAGTCCTGAAAACTGAAGCTAGACAATTTAAACTTTGTGAGAAATAACATCAACTTTTATATAAACAATCTTCATGCCTACCTGCTGATGTATGAACTTCTCAGAAAGTTCACTTGAACACCTGATACAAACTACACTCTAGAAAAATTTGTCAGGTTGTCACTGCAGTCTGAAGATGCTTCAGAGACTCTAGAGAAGCTATTGTGTAGACTCACTGCGCTAGACATTAACCTTTGGTTTTCGTTTGTTTCTGCAGAAATGGCTCTTATTAAAGATCTGTTTTTCTGTATCATATATAGAAGTCTCACCCATCTGCAGTGCTACATCCTGGAATGGGACACAGCTGTTTAACTGAATTGATCTATTCTCAGGGCTGAAAGAGTGACTAAAGAAGATTTGGGACAATATGTTTAAATATTCTCTTTTCTGTTTATCCCAATTCATCATTCTACTTTTTGTTTATCTCTGTCTAACAAGCTTGAACCCAAATTTCTCCAAAGCTATCATTTTGGAAAATTTGGGTTCAAGTTTGTTAGACATAGACAAAAAGCCCATTTGGCTTTTAATATATGAAACTTGTTTTAAGTTTCAAAATGAGGACTGGAGGAAATAAAAATATTTTAACCCAAAATAGATTTTCTTTGACATATTTTGAAATGGCTGCCCCAGGGTCAGCTGACTGAGAGGGTGGAAATCTGCCTCTGTAGAGAATCCTCATTAATGTAGCCAGGCACTTCCTGGATTTAAAAGAGGTTAACTGAGTCTGACACCTTTAAAGTTCTGAAAAGAGACATTTTCCATCTCTTCTTTCTGAGAAGTATTATTTATGTGGCTTCATCTACATAATAAGGCCACCTTTGCTAGCCAGGACTTTTCTTTCTCTGTGTCATAACTGTCTTGCCACTAACCCTGACTTACCAGAATCACCTGTTTTGGGCCATGCTCCAAGCCTGCATTCTTCCTATAACCTCAAGGGTGGTATATACGTTTCTGTGCCTTATTATTGGACTGGGTTTTCTTTCTGAGTGCTCCTGTGTATACACATTAGATAAATATGTATGCCTTTTATCCTATTAATCTGCCTTTTACAAGTTGAGTTTTCAGCAAACCTTTAGGGGGTCAACAGCCATGGCCCCCACAGTAGCCTACTCTGCTTTTGTATGATACAATTTTTTCTTCAACTACCTATTGCTGAAAAGCTTCTAGTGCCTTCATTACATTGTTGGGAAGTTTCAGTTTTATTTTTATTTATACTTTTTAAAGTTTTTTGAGACACAGTCTTGCTCTGTCACCCAGGCTGCAGTGCAGTGGTACGATCTTGGCTCACTGCAACTCTGCCTACCGGGTTCAAGCGATTCTTATGCCTCAGCCTCCTGAATAGCTGCGATTATAGGCATGCACCACCACATCCAGGTAATTTTCAGTTTTAAAGAGAAATAGAGTAATACACTGAAACCGTTTATATGGAATTTCTTGTGAAATTCCATTTAGAGTCTGGTTCTATTAGCACAGTAATAGAAAAATCCCAATCCCATTCTAAGAAGTCATTATGATGTGTTCTGACATAGCTATATATCTGGTTATCCGTTGATAATGGGCTGTTTCTCTGGAACACTTTTTATCAGTAGACAGAAGAACTAAGTCATAGGGATGTTTTTCATTACCATTTTGAGCCACTTCTTTGTGAATCTACCATTAGGTAATAAATAATGAAGAACATTATAGTCCTTCATTAACATATATGATATTATAAGATATATATCCTATAATATTTAATATATTTCATATATATGTAGGATTTCAATCTGTAATATTTTATGACTCTATCACTTTCCTTTCCTGATATCTTGCTTTCTTTTCTTGTTGATAGTATGTGGCAGCTTCAACATAGAAAAAGATATAAACTGCAGGTATGGTACCATAGAAACAAACAGGTATGTTCTTTGTCTGCCTTTGAAAAAAATGTCCTGAACTTTTGCTGTACTAATCACTGTTTAAGGAAAGCAAGCTCTCAAATAACTTTTACTTTCCTTATGTGATACAGATTTTGTTTTAGTATTTATTGTAATAACTCACATGATAAATAAAACTAGTGTATAGGGTAATTGTTTTGCAATTTATCATAATGTGTCTACTTGTATTTCAAATTACAGTGGAATCAAGATCATGTAGGTCTTATAAAATTAGTAAGGTATGTTCCTTTGAAATTCTATTCGACATATTCTTTTAATTTTTAAAACAATTGAGAGTTGGTTTGTTTAATTGTATTATTGCCTTTTTACTTTTGTGTTCTATTGGTGTATTAGTAGCTGTGTTTGCATAAATCATATACAGAAAAATAAAAGTACAATATGTCCAATTCTATAAGAATAAAATTTCACTAGTATATAATGAGTGTATAAACACATTACATCATTTTATTACTAATAACCAGTCAATAGATGGACATATGAAATCTGTATCCACTGTGAATTTGGTTTCATTGTACAGAAAGCAGAATATTGTGTACACATTATCATATGATTTACACACTCATTGTCAGTTGTTGTCTGTGGGAGCTCCTTCAAGAGTGGTGGCAGGCATACAGGGAGGAGATTATGAAGCAACTAATGGGAGCAGTCAAAAAATCAGGCAGAAATAAGTAAAATATATGTAAAATACTAAAGAGAATATCCATTAAAGAGTTGTTTATATGGTACCCAAACTAGCAAATGCAACGAGAAATTCAGTCAGACCAAAGACCTAGTATCAACAACTTGCCAAAATACTTTTCTTCTTTCATTTGACTGTTACTGTGCTATACATTGCACATAGTTGTGTATTCATTATCTCATTATCTCAGTAACATGGTGAATCTCTGCCTTTGTTCAGGGGAAGTAAAGGAGATTATTGAGCTCATTAGCACATACATTTTTAAAAATTCCACAGATGAGCAATGCTTAGCTTAAGAAAGAAACAATGTAATTCATTTAAGTATTTTCATAATTAAAATTATATTAATTTAGAACTCTAAATCAAATACTCCATATTTGATTTTATATATGCATATAAATGCATGTATAGGCATATAAAATGAGTGCATATATAAAAATAAATTACATATTCATAATGGTTATTTTATGCAGTCACAATCTAGGTTGTTCAAAAACATAATGTGATTATTTCTTTAAAATCCTATTGAACTCATAAACTTTCATTTCTACTTGACTGTAGATGCCTTGTTCTAGCTCTTGTAAGCCAACACAGTCACATCCAATTTTAAACTCAGTCACTTTGGGGTAATTACTCTCTCAGTTCAGAACTTAGCCCCACTACCACCCTTTCACTCATTGCCTTTTCCCTGTTAGCAACTGCATTTGGGCGACTTCCCTAAATTTCATGGCGTTGAGGTTGGGGTATGAGGTGCACCATTGGTCTATGGTGGCCTTTGATCTTTATTGCCTTCTGCTGAAGTGCAATTCCTTCTTCTTGCTTTTGGGTGTAACTTTTGTAATTCCAGATGCATTTGTAGTGAAGGTCAATACTTCCACTTTGGCCTCCAGTTGTTAGCTGCATGACAGTTTCTCTCTTCTCTTAGACTGGAACATCTCTTGTAGTTTACTAGCCTATGCGCCATCTACCGCAAGAAATAGCTATTTCCCCATACCCAGGGTTAGAAAGAACTCTTTGTGGCTGCTGCTTTCAGAAGCATTTACCTGGACACAGGCATCAGCCACTGTGGATTCATATTGGATCACCAGCTTCCCTAAAATGTTTACAGTCTCCTGAATCAAGCCTGGGAAAGCCACGTAACTGCCCCTTCAACTCAGAGATTACTGCCTCTGTTTTCTATCACAATTTCAATTATTTTGTAGCATACACTCCTTCTAAGGACTCACCCAGGCTCAAGGATTTACTGGGAGCTGCTCAGCATCTAAGCAGTAGTGGAATTTCTCTGATACATCTCTTTTTGTATTCACCCATAGTTGGTCTTTTCTTTCTGTCAGAGGAAATAGTCATTATTCTTTCATACTTTGTTTTATGGCATTACTTTTTATGCTCTAATTCCTCTGGGATTTGGCTGTTGATATTTAAAGCCAAGCCATTGGAATTCATAAGAATATTTTCTAAAAATTCACTAATGTAGCTCTAATAACCAAAAGTGAGAATGTTATTTCTGCTATTTGCCTTAATAGAGCTAATCTACTTAAGATCAAAATTTTAAAATTTGTCTTTTTGTTCTTTCTATATTATTTCTATTCACATAGTGATACAAATTTTCTGCTGGTAAGTGGCAAAGAATGGCAAAGTTAAGTGAATGAAAAAAATCATATGGTTTAAATCACAAACTGTATTTCATTATATTTACTTATAATTGTTCATTACACTCTAATGGATACTGATTATTTTGTTACCTAGAAGACCCTCCCTCCTCTGTAGAACTATTTCTTTCCCAACTCAAAGAAAATGGGCTTCCATTTGGAAGAAGGAGAGCATGCATTTCTCACGAGACCTCACCCACCGGCCACATTTGGTTGGTCCGGGGAGTGGTATCTTATTATTCAGGATGAATCAAAAGTTTTGCTGGATTTTTTTTAACAGAGAAAATACACTAGATGTTTGGAGATGTGAAGTTTATGTATAGGGAACCAGTCTGTGATTAGAGGGAGTGAAGTCAGTAGAGATAAGTGGAAAAGTTGGGAAGTCACAATTGGACAATAAGGTGAAAAGAATGTCTTCACTTTCTAAAGTACTTGGCTATCAGTACAGAGTGGGTGGTTGATGATTTGCAAAATTTGGTGTCTGTGTGATCTTGAACAAGTTACTTAAACTTCATGAGCCACACTTACCTCTTCTGTGAGTTGGGGCTAACTGCTAGTTCTAATGGTTTAAGCACACAAAACTGGCAGCTGTTATTTTATAACATCACCAGGTGGTTTTAATGATAAAGCTATTCTTAACCTTAATTGGCATTGCATTTTTCTCAGAGATGACTTCCAAGGACTATTTTCTATATTGTGATCTTAGTGAACAACACTTCGCAGTTGCAGGAACTAAAAAAACATGGTTGAAAATGATGTATTATTTAATCAGAGAAGTGTAGGCTTAGCCAACTCCAGTCCCAATATTTAAATATATCTTATCCCCACAGAAGCATTCAGCATAGACAGTGCTTGCACAAAATCAATGACTAATAATTGCAAATTGCCAACCTAAATTTCTTTCCAGTATTAAATTTTTCTCTTTTTTAATACTATAGGAAGAGTTGCAAATGGCCCAATTCATTTTTGTATCATCGATTCAAAAGAAATATAATTCTGTTGCAGGTCCTATTGTCTCCCTTTTATCCTTCATGCATAACATTAATTTGGTGAAGACTACAAAAATATGAGTTACATCTTAAATATTTCTGCAACAGTGCTGATGACTTTAACTTCATCCGTTTTTCATCACAAAATTGCCTTAACAGATTGAGTAGATGTGATGGTAAATGAAGAAAACCCAGTCAATAAGAAATGAAGGCTACCTCTCTGGTGTTTGCAGTTCCTGGGTGTTTTAGTGTCACTAGATGGGGACTTTAGAGATAGTGCTTTGTGTGTAACTGAAACAGAAAATCCAGAGAGACTTAAGTTCTTTGACTGTTGTTACCCTGTAAGACTATACTTTTTCTTTCCATCTGTAGGAGGCAGAATTTCTTGGCAGGAAGAATATCAGTTCCTGTATCATCCATATTTTTAGGGCCAATAGGTGTATAAGAAGTTTGAATTTTGGGGTTCTATAGAAATCATTGCATGTGTACTGAACAACATTTGAAATACACAGAAGGAAAAAATAAAATGGTGAAAACACACTTTTCACTTTACCACCTGGACGAAATCACTGCTAATGTTTTTCCATATCCAGGTTGACATATGTGAGACTTTTCTGTGTAATCAGTTTTGTCTTCTATCCTTTTCACCTACTGTTGTAACATAGGTATTTCCTCTTATCATTGCAAACCTTTCGGAAGATGTTTAAAAGGCTGCATAATGTAAGCTGTAATATAATATATTTCTCTCCTTACTTTATTGTTTATACATCGTTTTTTCTAGGTTTTAAGAACTATAAATAATGCTAGGATGAACACCTTTTTTTTTTTTCTATGGGAAAAGCATAATGAAACCAAGGAGGGCTTTGGGGGACAACTGTACCTTCCAATCTGCTGTGACATGTGTTGGGGGCTTTATTTCTTACAGAGATCATCATGTGTTAAAATAGGGAGAGCAATTTTGCTGGTTAGTGCTCTGATGCCCAGGATCAGAGAATGGGAGATGATGGTCATTCCTTGCAACCCCGTACCCTTTTCTTTTCTAGAAGTAGATTTTAATTTCCTATAATCCATTGCTTGGTTGGGATTTATCTAGTGAATACTCTAATTTTCCACTTGTCTACGCCATATCACACTGCCTTCCAATGTTGACCAGATTGTTTTTACTTTTCTGTGCTGTGTTAGGCACTCGGCATAAAACTACATGACACGAGAGCTGTTGTACTGATAATTATGCATGTCTTTTACATGTTCTCAGGAACTCTAAGTGAAGAAACCCTAGCAAACTTATTTACCACTGGAGATGGTAGTATTGACTAATAATACTACGAATAAATTGGAGACATATTATAACAGAATTTATATTTTAGTTATTTGCTCCCCACTGGTTCCTTTAGTATTTTGTTGGGATATTCTGAACGTAGTAAAAAACGATACCTCCTCCCTTCTGTTATAATTTTAAATATTTTTAGAGTTTTTCCCTGAGCACATCTGCCATGTGATTGACTTAGGAAAAATAGTTGAGAAAAGTAAGATGAATGAAGGGATTTTAAGACTACAATTTTTTTCACAGTTATGACATAAAACCACAGAAACTCATATTTATTCTTTCTCTCTCTTCCTCTCATTGCTGTGTGAATAAACCCAGAATTACATTCCACAGAAAACTTTGATTTTGCTTATGAGCTGATAACCTCTTGGTTTGCCTCTCGGCAAAACGAGGTTGGTTAGGCAACGCAAATTTCCCAAAAGAATATGTAGAGAGGTTTATTTTTCTCACACTGGCTCTGCATTTACCTGGCTGCCCAACATAGCTGCATTCTAGGTACCTGTGGTACTTAACAGGGAATGTAGTTCCAAACTCTCACCCTTCCAATATTTTTCTAAAGCTTAGTAGAGAAAAACCAATGTTTATGGAGGATTGCCTGAGAGAAAAGCAGCAGATTCATGTCTGTGAATCAGTGATTCTCAATGAATGGAATATGGGGATGTACAGGAAAAAGGGGGAAGGAGGAATGGAGGAACTCTTACATCCTCTTCATAGGAGGACCTTGTTCTCAAGGTGAGGGTGATTTTGTGTGTGTGTGATTCATGCCTCTCTCAGATGTTGATGTGGATACAATTTGAGAAACACTGCTCGAGTTACCCTAAAGTAGGATTGATAAGGTGAAGACTTCTTGATCAAATCTTATGGACATGTTCTCTCTGTCCAGTGCATATGTGTGTGTACACAACGGCACACACACACATGCATGCACACACACACACACACACATATTTTACCAGGGAAATGTACAATTTGCATAAAATTGAAATTTTCCCTGGAAAAAAAAATTAAAACTACAAAGACTAGGCACATATCCCTTCATGGCAACAAATACCCAGGCTTGAGAAACAGTTCCTTCTTTGGTTATTGTCCTTATTCCTTAAGTCATTGATTTAGGTTGCCTGTGTGATTTAGATTACCTGTTTGTTCCCTACAAGTACTGGTGTTTACAACTCATGGGTAACAGCCTAACTATGGATTAAGCCAAAAGAACAAAGCGTTGGGTACTTGAGTGTATTCATCTATTTTGCATGGCTACGACAGAATATCTGAGGCTTGGTAATTTATAAAGAAAAGAGGATTAACTGGCTCCCAGTTCTGCAAGCTGTGCAGGAAGTGTGGTGCCAGCATCTGCTTCTGCTGAAGGTCTTAGGAAGCTTACAATCGTGGTGGAAGGTGAGGGGGAACAGGCATATCACATGGTGAGAGTGGGAGCAAGAGAATGGGGAGAGGTGCCATGTTCTTCTACACAACCAGATCTTGTGTGAACTCAGAGCGAGAACTCAATTATCACCAAGGGTATGGTGATAAGCCATTCATGGGGGATCTCTTCCCATGATCCAATCACCTCCCACCAGGCCCCACTGCCAGTACTGGGAATAACATTTTAACATGAGATTGGGAAGGGACAAGCATCCAAACCATATCACTTGGCCACATCATTTTACTTTCTAGCATTGATTTTCTAGATCTGTGCTTTGGTCTGATGCCAAAGGCCTTGTGACACAAGAAAGGGACCCTCTGGAATCCATCTCTAAGTTTACTATAGGGATATTTTGATAACTATTTGGACAATTTATAAATATAGTGGTTAAAAAGATAGACTGTGATGCCAGACTGTCTGGACTCCCGTATTTCCTAGCTGAAAAGCTTAGGCCTGGCATTTGCTCTTACTTTGATTCAATTTCCTCATCTGTAAAATGGAGATTACAATAGTACTTCTTGTTTAAGAGTTTTGTTTGTGATCAAATATATGAATTTATGTAAAGTGTTTAGGGCAGTGTTTAGCAGAGACAAGTGCTCCATAAGTAATAATATTACTAATATTATTATTGCCTGTCTTGGAAATAGGAATAGTTGCACCTGCTATTACATTTTTCTACTTTATGGGGAATCTAAAACTTGTAATGAATTACATCTCTATCTTCTTATTGGCTGCTAGAAAGTTTTATTACCATACGTATTTTGTTCTACATCCATCTTATTTTCCCAGCCTTTGTTTTGTGTTCTGTAATTCTTACTCTTGATTGTTCCTATTTTGCTATATTATATTCATCTTTGCAAGTCACTTTAATTTTCTTTTGAAACAATATTGGTCCTAAAAATAAACCCAAAGCAAACAAACATACGTGAGCTGTGAGCTCTCCTAAGTGGACAAGTATGACCAGTAAAACTAATTATTTTCCACATGAATTTCTTGTGAAGTTTGCTTTTCTGCTGACATTCTAAGCTTCCATTTATTTTCAGTTCTGTCTTTTAGCTTTAGGGATATACTGATTCAGTCATCTTCAATAGAAGCATTCCAGCAAGTTCCTGAGGTCACGTTATTTCCCAGATGTCTTCAAATATATTGCATTGCTGCAAATTGATTTTTAGCTTGTCTTTAAATTTAACATCTGAGTGTCCTAGGCCCATTTGGCTTTTTTTTTTTAAGGTACCAAAGGAAATTGTTCATGTATTTAAATTTGCAATGTGAGATGATACTGAGAGCAATTACATATATACATCTTGTGTAAAATAGGCTATTTTATATAAATAAACTATTTGTATATGGACAGTCCCTTAAAGTTTACTCTTCAAGACACTTGGGGAATTTTACTGTTATTTTTGATACAATAGATATGGCAATCATTTGCCCCAAGGCTAGTAGAATGACAGGTCTTTATTTCTGACCTTCTTAACTGAGTGGTAAATATGAATGAAACAATTTTTGGGATCTTTTAATCAGGGAAACAGAAACTGCTCAATATGAGGAATTGGTTATCAGAGTAAAGGATGGGCTGGAGCAGCAAAAGGGATAAAGTGGTTTTATCCAGAGCTTATGAATCTGCCCTCATCGCTAATGCTGTCAGAACCCTTGCTTTGGGCAGGATCTAAGGAGCTCACACTCTCACCAATACCTCTGTTATCTTCCTTGTTCTCACCTTCTAATCTCATGCAAGTCCCCCTTGTTGACAGAGTTTAACTGGAATGCATGCAGCTGGAAAGAAATTCTGGAAAGAGCAGTTTTCAGACTGCTATACTGGCAGCCCCGGGGGTGGGGGGCATTTAGAATATACTTTATTGCATGCACTTCTATCTTTAACCCTTTTAAAATTTTTATTCTGAGTTACTTTGTTCCTCCATGTCTTTCACATGATGTAAGCATTCTAATTTTAAAGCATTTTAAATTCTATGAAAATATTCCCAGCTCCAGGAACATGTCAGTTATATCAGAAACACTTAACAGAAGTCCCTTGTTGATGTCTAAATAGAAATATTTTAGTTTATCTTATTGCCACTTGTCTGACTTTTGTCAATCCTTAAGTTGTAAATTTTTCAATGAAAATACTTAATGCACCTCTCTATTATTGTAGCTACCTAAATTCCATGTTTCCTTGTCAGAATAGAAATAATTTCATTATTGTGCCTGAACATTTTCCCAGCTTTATTTACTTGAATTTGGTTTTTGTTTTTGTTTCCTGATTTTCACAATCATGCATTTTGTTTTAACTCTCCTCCGTCAAAATATCCTTAAGTGTTTGGATTCAACATCAAAAACTAGGGTTGATCAACTTTCATCTTGACTGTCAAAGCATTCAGAAGAATTTGGGATTCTTAAAATACATCATAAAATGCATCCAGAAAGACCAAGGCATTCAAGTAGCAGAGACAGAATTGCTCTGAACTGCACAAGTATAACTGGGTTGGCGAGTCAACAGAACCTGAGTGGGAGGGCTCATATTTCTCTACAAGCCTTTTTCCCCAGAAGGGTTTTTTTTTTGTCATTTTGGCAGTGGTTGACAGGACTCAGTTGAATCCTGACATGTACTGTCTCTCTCATAAGTGTTTCTGACATAACTGACAAAGTCCTGGAGGCTTTTGACAAGTTTGTCAACCTAATGAATGGGCACCTAAGCCTTAAAACCACAGTGAAAGGTCGTGTTAGTTGTTCAAGGAAGGGTGCAAAATTCAGGTAACCAACTAATGGTTTCAGGGCTGTTCTGCTTGCCTGCTTGCTGATGTCGTCACTTCAACAGACCAAAAAAAAAAGTCATCTTTGAAATAAATATTCATCTTTGGCAGCATAACATAGCATATGTCTTATGAATGGAATACATTTTTAAAAATGTTATTTGTAACATTTATCTTCTCATTTGTTTAACAGTTTCTTTTGTGTATGCTATAGCTGGAATGCTTAATACTTCAGGCCTCTGAGGCTTTCTGGCACTGTCTGAAAGGTTTAGGTTACTGTGGTAAATGTTTTCCAGCAAATGGAACAATGACTACTAAATAACTTTGCTAACGTGAGGATTAACCAGAGTAATTACAATTGCTTGGGACTTTGTGTTTCAGGGACAAAGTTCTATATGAAAATCACCAGGGTCTCTGACACTCAAGTGTCACTCAATTTGAGCAGAACAATTAACAGTAATATTGGGTCTGAAGTTTGAGAGTTGGAAACAAAAAAGATAATTGCACAGGTCTGAAAACTATTAAACAAAATAAAATTATATTCTACCTTTGCTATTCTGCCTCAAAGGTATGATGTTTGCCTTTGCACACAAGGTCTTTGCAGTATCTAAATTGGACCAGAATTTTAATGTTTCAATCTATTTCTCTTGGGCCTCAGAAAATCTGTTATTCTAACTTTGTACATGGATTAGAACATTTCCAAACTCGGATAGATCTGAGTTGCTTATCTTATAGTCTATGAAGTGACTGATACTTTATCTCACCTAGAATGTAAAGGCAGAAAACAATAGTAGCCTAATAATCATATTGGTGTAATAATCACAAAGTTTCCATGTGCTGTAAAGAAGTTGTTACTTTATCTTGCTTTTTGAAGAAACTTTAATCTTGTAATAAATTTAACTGAAAGTATTCACCCTCCTTGTTCCCATTTTTGTTCATTGTTAAAAACTGGAAGGTGCAATAAAGATGATCACATTCAGTAAATTTTATTTTTTCCCTAAGGATGAGGTATAAGGTTGATAAATGGGATGGAGGTAGCAGGAATGAAGTTCCTATATGTATAAACACATACAGCTCTGGGCTCCCCACTCTTTTCTGATGAGAAGTTTTTTTTTGAGATGGGTCTCATTCTGTCACTCAAATTAGGGTGCAGTGTACAATCACAGCTCACAACAGCCTTGACCTCCCCAGTGCAAGTGATTCTCCCACTCCAGCCTCCAAAGTAGCTGGGACCACAAGCATGCACCACCATACCCAGCTAATTTTTAAATTTTGTATAGGTGGGTCTCACTGTATTGCCCAGGCTGATCTCAAACTCCTGGGCTCAAGCAATCCTCCCACCTTGGCCTTCCAAAGCGCTAGGATTACAGGTGTGAGCCACTGTGCCCAGCCTGATGAGGGGAATTTTCTTTATTTTGAATGGTAAGAGTTCTTGGGATGTGTAATTCTGCTGCTAATAAGACTTGTATTGTCTGTTCTCATGCTGCTAATAAAGACATACCTGAGACTGGGTAAAAGGTTTAATTGATTCACAACTCTCCAGGGCTGGGGAGGCCTCAGGAAACTTACAATCGTGGTGGAAGGGGAAGAAAACACATCCTTCTTCACATGGTGGCAGTAAGGGGAAATGCCCAGCAAAAGGGGGAAAATCCCCTTACAAAACCATTAGATCTCGTGAGAACTCACTCACTATCACAAGCCCATCATGAGGGCAGCCACCCCATGATTGAATTACCTCCCACTGGGTTCCTCCCAGGACACGTGGGGATTATGGGAACTACAATTCAAGATGAGATTTGGGTGGGGACATGGCCAAACCATATCAAGCTCCTTACATTTCAGATGAGGAAACTTGGTTCCAGAGAAACTAAATGGTTTACTCAATATCACAGATCTATTTCATGACCAAGAAAATTTAACCAAATCTCCTGGATCCTAATGTGGTAATAATTTATTTTTTAAAAAATTCAAGCAATAGTTTCAGATAGGATTTCTAATAACATTGAAGACAAAAGCAAAGAACAAAACAAAGCAAAACTCTCATCTTTTTAAAGAATTGATGGCTTGCAAGAATAGATGAACAGTGGATGCACATACAAAATAACAGCCTTTTAACAAGAGAAGGCTGCTCATGTTCTCTTAAGGCAGGTTTCAGAAAACTCATATTTCCTTAAGATTTTTTCCTTTAGAATATTAGCCAAAACATTCTAGGAAATTTCAAAACAGTTTTATATGGAATTCTTATCGTATATTCATATTTTCCTAAAAATAGGTGAATCAAATATGATGTTTTAACTGGGCACATCAGATATTCTTATGTAGAGTTTTGGATGTGTCATATACCATGAACTGCTTCCAGTGTGGGTTTCTTTTTTTTTCATTTGAAAGATTTGAATTGCACATTTCTTGTACTTCAGACTCAGAAGTACACCTTATCTGGTGGAAGTTAACAGTGGCTGTAAACAAACAAACAAGATAGTTAATTATTTCACATAACAAATGACCTTCAGGTCTATGGCTTCCAGGATGGCTCAAGAATGACATCCATGAACCATGATTTCTTTCCTGCCTTAGTAGTTGGCATTGTCTCCCCAAGCTCATGGTCACATGGTTGAGAGATGCTATGGCTCAGGTCTCAGGCCCTCATGAAGCAGTGTCTGCAGCAAGTAAGGAGGAAAAGAAAATCAACCAGTTTTTCTTTGTCAAATTGATCTAGTGTTCATCTGTGCAGAATCTTTCATTTTTGATATTATATTTGGATTAAACTGACTAAATTCAATGTATTTTGGTCCATATTAAGCAGAGTTGATTCGATATGGGCTGTCCATCATGTGTCTGTGTGCACATCTGTATGACCTAAAACCTTCCGACTCCTCACCAGGTGTCCTGGGTGTGATGTGAGAGGAAGGGTTCAGGCAGTCCATTTTGGGGATTTGGGGTTGAAAAACTAACAGGACTCTTTCATCTGAAAAAAATAACCTCTATCTCTAAAGCATAAGGAATAAGATAAAGCTAGAACTTACTTATAAATCTTAGCTCTCACTCCCCGTAAGTGGATTCAATCCACCGTTGAGTACAATAGACATTTCCACCTAAATGTCTTTCTCCTCTTTCCATGCCACAGACACTATTCTTCAAGCCAACACAGTATTGTGCCGGACCACTCTAAATCCCTCCAAAAAGGGCTTTCCACAGTCACTCCCCCTTCATGCACATTTGTACTCCACTCTGCAGTCACAGTGATAGGCTGAGAATGCAGATCTTGTCACTGCTCTGCTTAGAAAAATTCCATGGCTTCCCACTGTTCTTAGAATAAATACAAAAACCTTAATTGCCATCTGTAGAGGATTGGCTTAGCCTCATTCACTGGGATCTCACTGCCTCCATCTGCAGTACACTGTTTTATGCACTCCCATTCCAATAGCCTTTTCAGTCCCTCGAATGGCTTCAGCTCCTTTCTATCACAGGTCATTTGTATATACTGCTCCCCCTGTCTGGAAGCTTCTTTGCACCCTTCCCTCTGCCCCAAGAGGCTACTTTTCTTCAGATTTAGGCTATGCTGTGAGTTTCTCAGAAAAACCTTCTCTGGCCCCGAGAGACTCAGCTCTCTTAGGACATCTTCTTTGTATCATTTGCACCATGCTGCAGTGTTACAATCATGTTTGCAAATGTGTAGTTAGTATCCATTTCTTTCCATTGGCTAGATAGTGAGCTTGGTGGGGGCTAGGCTATATCTTTTTCTATTTTTTAATTGCCTTTGTGTTTTCAATATTTATCCTATTTCTGGGAACACAGGAAGTGCTCAAATGCATATGTCAATTGATTGTATGAATAAGTGAATGAATAACATTTATTGTCTTTGATGCCTGCAGCATTCAAGCATTTCAATTGCTGAGTTTTAGTAGTCGATAGAGGTCTAGGTAGCAATTCAAAATAGGTCATTTTGGGAACTCTACATTAGAAAATAGATTAGAGATAATTGCCTTCATTAAAGATTCCTGAAAAAATAATTGTCATGTGTCTTTCATATGGTATACACATGACGTTTTAAGTCAGAGAACTCCTATATGCAATGATGAGCTTTCTCATACTAAAGTTGGAATCTATAAATGTATGATTTTTGAACTGAGAAGTCAAATTACTATCTTTGGACTATTGAGGTGGTGAAAAATTTTATCCTTTCTGTCTATGAATTTGAGATTGGAGAGACTGAAATGTCATTGGAGTAAACTCTGTTGAATAGTATGGCATGGCTCAGGCCTGTAATCCCAGCACTTTGGGAAGCTGAGGTGGGAGGATTACTTGAGCATAGGGGATGGAGGCTGTGGTGAGTTATAATTGCACCTCTGAACATGAGCCTGGGTGGCAGAGTGAGACCTTGTCTCAAAAAGAGAAATGAAAGTGATATGGCTAAAATTTCAAGTGATTAGTTCCCCATATTCCTTTGAAGTTTTTCTGTTTTTTGAAATTGAAATACTTCTTCTCTGTGCCCTTGGCAATTCAACAAAATTTAGAAACATTTATTAAGCAGATACTAGGTGTTATTGATTAATTAAATGAATATTTATTAAACATTTCCCACTTGTCAGACCTAAAGATATAGTTTTCTCTTGTTAGAAATTTATCTACGAAAATGACATAATGCCTGATTTCTAAGAGAAAACAGTGTGAACAACAACAACAACAACAAACCCGCAGAGTGATAAGTACAAATACTTTGTTATTAAATAGAATGGGCAATAAGCACATATGTTAAAGGTCCTGACTTAATTTCTGTTAAGTCAAGGAAGAGGAGTATTGAATATTGATCTTCTGGAAGAAATAACATTTGAGCTGAACTCTGAAGGAGAAGTAGGTGCTTTTAAGTGAATATTTATTAATCATGATGGCAATTTTCTTATTGTGCTGAATTATTTAAGAAGCATTGTTTTCTCCCTAATTCTTATCATTTTTCTCCTTGCTGATTACACTGGAGCCTTTTTGAGAAGGGGAAATATATTTTGTTTCTAGGTATCTAATAATTATTAAACATAGCGTTATGCATGATCTAGTTACATATTATGTGATTTCTCTCACTAATATTAAGTAAATTGAAGCTTTGCAGTGATGGTTCTGGGAGTCAGAAGAAGACACTTGGACAGTTTCCACCATGAGCTGTGATTTATTTACTGTACTTAGCTCAAGTGCTCTCCAATAACCATAATATTTGGAAAGGCTCTCTGTGGCTTACCCTGTGAGGGCTTTTACAGGTAACATGCCTATTGGGAAATACTAAGATTGAATTATAATTTTTTATATTCTTTTCTTTTAGAAGTCTTTACTGAAAGCATTGCAAACATGTCTTCTATTTTTCATATAACTTCTGTGTGTAGATAACTGAACTTTCTGTGTTTCAAAAATTTTGGCCTTTATGTTGTTATAGACTCATAAGGGCCAGAATTTTTGAAATAATTTTAATTAATTCTATCTTCAGGAAGGATGCATGGTGAAAATTTAGCAAATACACTCAGTTGGTAATTTGGCTCACAGGTCTACCTTTTGTTTTTCTTCTCTTTAATCTGTTGCTTCTTTCATTCTCAAAGCAGTCAAATGTACATGTGGATTATTTTAATTTAGAAGAGGGAAATTTTTAAATTATTGTGTTTTAAATACACACCAGATATCGGGGTTCCTAGGACCATCCTCTGAACCAACGAGTGGATATTTAATTGATCTTGATGGAGGGCAAGATAAACTTTCTTTTAGATTATTGCTGGAGGGGGAAGAAAGAGTGATTTTATTATAGTAAGTATACGGTTGCATTAGTTTCTTGTATTTACCGCCTAAGAATATTGCTTTATCTGATACTTACTGTTAAAGTGGTGAGGTTTGGTCTGTGCAGTGGCACTTTGGGAGGCTGAGGCAGGTGGATTGCTTGAGCCCAGGAGTTTGAGACCAGCCTGGGTAACATGGCAAAACCCTGTCTCTACAAAAAGTTTAAAAATTAGACAGCCGTGGTGGCACATGCCTGTAGACCCAGCCACCTGGGAGGCTGAGGCAGGAGGATTGCTTGAGCACTGGAGGTAGAGGTTGCAGAAGCTGTGATCCTGTCACCGCACTCCAGCCTGGGCAGTACAGTGGACTCTGTCTCAAGAGAAAAAAAAAAGAAAGAAAGAAAAAAAAGAGATGTTAAGCTTATTATTTTTGACTTTGTTTCTGACTAGTAGCATCTCCAGTTGTTTTCCCTTCTGCGTTTCCCTTTCAGGTAGATTATTTATATTCTACTAAATTGTTCTTCTCCACCTACATAAGTGAATTTTAAGGAGCCAAACATTATCTATTCACTTAATCTCTCCTCAGAGTTCATATTGCCAAGACCCTATATTATTTTTAGAAGTACTTCTCTGTACTTTTTCAACAGAATGATGTCCGGACTATTTTAATATCTTAAATGCAGTTTCTAATGCTTTGTAAAGTACTGATATAACCTCTCATTACGGAGTATTTCTTTTTAATCATGTTGGGTTAGCGCTGACCTTTTTCTTTTTTCTTTAAGAATGCTGCTTAGCTTAAGAAGCGCTTATGCTAAGTGCCCATTTAAAATGAAGAAATACACCTGTTGAAAAAGAAATACACATACCACTGTTTACTCATTGCGGCATCCCTCATCTGGCAATTTTAACCATTGGAAATTTCAGTGACAGCTTGAAAGTAGAAAAGGTCTCTGAGTTGTAGTAGTTGCTTATGATATATATCCCAGAAAAATCTGTGGGTTGGTATCTGGTGAAAATTCTCCTAACTAGACCCTCAGGATTTTTTTATTTTTAAATTTTTTAATTTTTATTTTATTTTATTTTTTTTGAGAAGGAGGAGTTTTACTCTTGTTGTCCAGGCTGGAGTGCAATGGTGAGATCTCAGCTCACTGCAACTTCTGCCTCCCGGGTTCAAGCAATTCTCCTGCCTCACCCTCCCAAGTAACTGAGATTACAGGCACGATCCACCACACCCAGCTAATTTTGTATTTTTAGTAGAGACAGGGTTTCATCATGTTGGAGGCTGGTCTCAAACTCCTGACCCTCAGGTGATCTGCCTGTCTTGGCCTCCCAAAGTGCTGGGATTATAGGCGTGAGCCACTGTGCCTGACCAACCCTTCAGGATTTTAATTACGGCTTTTTCATCCCTATTTATGAATTAAGCTAGTTTTTCTGATTTCTCAACCTTCAACAGAGTGAAAATCGCAAAGCAGAAGCCAGAGAGAAAATGAAGAGCATATGTGTTTTGAAATGCAGATGATATAAATAATGAACACATTGAAAAATTTATCCCATTTTATGGCTGTTCTGATTTGAAAGATAAAAGCATTTTATTGATGATTTTGCATATATTTTGACAATTGTCTAAATAGTTTTTGGTTAAGAAGAATGTTTTTGGTTTAGGTTCTGGGGTTCCTTTTTGTAAAATGGGGATAATATAAGACAGAAATGTGAGCTATGTAATTTTTTCAAGTAGAATACTTTATAATCAGAAAATATGCTATATTACCATATCTCAAAGACTGCAGATTCAGTTATTAATTATACATAAAGTACACTGAGTGTTTATCAGCTCATTATCTTTCTTAATTCAGTTCTAGAACTATGTTACATAAGCATTCTTAACCAATCCTCCCACAGGGTACTTGGGAGAGTGGTGGCAATTGAACTATTGACCTATGGGAATTGTATCTATTTGTTTTAAAATAGATATAAATAATAAAACATTAAAACAGTCATTCATTTTTTGCCTGATATGATAATGAAAAATGAGAACGTTTTAGTTCAACTCTTTGAATAACTTTTGTCTACTTTTTAAGACGTTTGCACACAAAGGAGAATATTTTATGGCTGGATTTCAAGTTGTTCCATTGACACTTGGAAATCATGGATGCTGGAAATGTTACGGTCAGAAGCACCACCCTCAAGTGTACTGGTGATGATGAATGTCGTCTGAGGACCGCCAATCCATTCTCCATTCACTAGTTTCAGATGTTACAGACTCTGGCAATCAGCAATGTGCCAAGATTGTTCACGATGCCAAGCCCATGCCATGTGAGATAGCAAATACACTTTCTCATACCCAGGTTTTCAAATGCTTTCATTAATGCTAAATTGCAATAGCTAGTGACACCTGCTTGCACCTTTTGGATTTTGTCCTAGTGACAGCACATGGCAGTCTAGGGCTCTTCACGCTAGATCTGCCAAAGGTACAGCATCCTTTGTAGTGTCCCCATTCTTGCTTCTCCATGGCCCCAGGATGGCTTGTCAAGCATTGCACTGATGCTTTAACAGATGAATAAGCCCCTGAGACTTCTGATGGTTTAGCGAGGTTGGTTTTCATCGGAGGAAGTGAAAAGAATCTTGGCTAACACAGATGTGGAGCTTAAATGTAAAATAGAAATATTCTTGTTGCAGTTATTAGTTCTATTTTGAGCCTGGTGGTGTTGGTTGTTCATTTAGCAGTTTAGCAAAGAGAAAACCAAATAGAACAAGATGCTAGTGCCTTTTATTCCTTAATTTTTCTTTTTAAGTAAACATGAGAGTGAGATGCTATTTTTATTTTGCATGGATGTTCCCCTCCTGACCTTCTGCTCCCTTCCCCACAAAAAACACAGAAAAACATTTAGGTCAGGTATTTCTTCAGTGTCATGGCCAAAGTCAAAATGTAAAAACAAATCACCTCTCTACTAGTTTCTTTGAAAACTAGATTCCAAAAACAATGTAGTTGGTGAAACTGTTTTTGACCAGTACCAGCAGTGGATTAAAATGTATGTAATCTGCAGTATAGGGTGTTTTTGTTTTTGTTTTTTTTTGATTTGCCAAGTTTTGAAGCATCACAAATCGATAAACTAGCCAGTCATCCCATACACCTGGGCAGCATGCTGCTTTCCTGGATGCAGCCCTAGACTCCATTTGGCAGAGGACAAGCGAAGTGTGAGATTGCTGTCAGCAATGGGTAATGTGTGAACGCTGCCAGTGTGTGTTGAGAAATCTGAGTATATTTCCTGGAGACACCCCAAACTTAAAAGTTTTCATGTTCCCCCTTATACCATTGACTTGAGTTCAAAGAAGTTGTCAATATCTGTTTGATAACAGCAGTGTGGTCTTGTTGGCCATGGCTGCATTTTAATCACTTCATGGATATTAAGGGCTTTAGTTCCAGTTTATTTCTGCCTGTCTCTTTCTTCCAAAATTTCCCTTAATCTGGCTCTCGATAGGAAGAACTTGCCTCTAGGGGACAAGCAGAAGCAAAAGATAACAGGAAAGCCCGCACTATGCCAGGATGTCTTGAAACATGAAAGGTCAGACCCTACATTTGTCTAAAAATAAATCTCTTTCCACAGGGTTAGTAAAACTGCTATCATTAAAAAAACAAAATCTTTGCTTTCATTTTCTTCCTTTCTTTCTCTCTAGAAAAATATGCCGATATATTCTAAACTGTGGCTGATTAACTGCTAACAGAGTTTGGTTCAAACCTCCCAAGCCCATTTTAAACACCTTTAGGGGGATAACTGATAAGGTGTCTAGTGCTGCAGTAAACACAATGCCACTGCAGGCCTTTTGAAGTATAAGTTTATATTAGTCTCATTATCATTGTTATTTTTTTCTCCCTTTCTTCATTTTGCATAAATTGGAATTCCTTCAAAACTTCAGCAGCCTGTTATTAAAGTATCCATATACAAAGAAAAAAAAATTGCAAATGATTTTCTTCTGGAGGAAAACGCTGCTGAGGAATCTTTGAAGCCAAGGCTTTTGTTGTGAATCTGAGAGCCATTGTTACCTAACAGATTCATACCCTAGGCAGAATTGCTGTGGAATGGCGTGCATAAAACACTGTGAGTGTCAGCCTAGCATGCCTCAGGAAGAAGGAGGACCATCGATGTCCATCAAAAAGGAAAATATATGGGTCTCAGCATTCACTGCTTTCCTACAGAACTGGAGTGGTAAAGCAAATTGCATGCTCTTTAACCCTTCTGTCTGCCCACTGTCAGGAGAAGACTCAAACAAATCCCAAGCCTGTATTGTCCTCCTGCTGAAATGTCTATGTTATCCAACTGACAAGACCATTTTCAAGTACCACGCAAAAATAATATCATGTATTCTACTCTTCTGCATACTATATACACATATGTTCCAGTTTATATACACACATGTGTGTGCATATAATCTATTATCTTTCAAAAAATATCTCTAGGGAGATACTGACTAACAGCAATTGGAGAAATTACTCCCTTTCACTGTCGGAGACATCCTGTTGCTTTCATCTGGCAAGACTACCACATCCTTCTGTGACTGTGGGGTTTGGGGTACGTGGAGTGGGAAGGAGGCAGGGTGCTGGGGTGGCATTCTTGTGTGTGTTTGTGTTTAAAGTAAGATAGAAAGGAGGCTTGAAATATTTTTATGTCTTCAGAGGGATTGCACATATTGACTTCAGATAACAGCAAGGGTGAGAAAAGTTACAGTTACAATTGTCCAGGACTTCAGGCTCCAATCTGGACATGTACGTCCTGGGTTTTGCAGTTTGTTTTGACATACTTAGCAGCACTGTATTAAAAAAAGAAAAGCTATTGCGGCACTATTCACAATAGCAAAGACTTAGAACCAACCCAAACTTCCATCAGTGATAGTAATGGATTAAGAAAATGTGGCACATATACATCATAGAATCCTATGCAGCCCTAAAGAAGGATGACTTCATGTCCTTTGTAGGGACATAGATGAGGCTGGAAACCATCATTCTCAGCAAACTATCGCAAGGACAGAAAACCAAATACCGCATGTTCTCACTCATAGGTGGGAATTGAACAGTGAGAACATTTGGACACAGGAAGGGGAACATCACACACTGGGGCCTGTCGTGGGGTGGGGGGAGGGAGGAGGGATAGCATTAGGAGATATGCCTAATGTAAATGATGAGTTGATGGGTGCAGCACACCAACATGGCACATGTATACATATGTAACAAACCTGCACGTTGTGCACATGTACCCTAGAACTTAAAGTATAATAATAAAAACAAATTAGAAAACAAAGCTGTTGTATAATGACAGGAGTCTTAAGTCAATGACAATGCCTACTTTGGGGGAACTTTTTTTAGGCTTAGATCTTTTCGTTGTCTGTAAATCAGGAATGAGAATAGGGATATGATACTTCTTGTTCAATTCTGAGGGGTTACAATGAAGAAAAATTTCTGTTAAACATTGCATTCTTTTTTAATGTTTAATTTTTGTGGGTAGATAGTAGATGTATGTATTTATGGGGTACATGAGATGTTTTGTTATAGGCATTCAATGCATAATAATCACATCATGTGAAATGCCATCTCCATCCCCTCAAGCATTTATCCTTTGTGTTACAAGCAATAAAAATCACATTCTTTGGAAGGCAATAAATCCAAAGGAGTTAATTACTGATTTTTCATTTTCCTGAAATTGGTTCACTGTAAATGCTATATATTAAGAAATTCAGGAGAAATAGGAACACTTTTACACTGTTGGTGGGATTGTAAACTAGTTCAACCATTATGGAAAACAGTATGGCGATTCCTCAAGGATCTAGAACTAGATGTACCATATGACCCAGCCAT